>NW_008662496.1:81050-157969 GCF_000695815.1 Acanthisitta chloris
CACATGAGACGAGAGGCTGGCTGGCAAATATCTTGAGAACAGAGATTGCAAGTATCTATAGGATTTGCCAGAAATCAGCAGATAAGATATGTCCATGTGTGTGAGAGTGCACAAATGTGCCAGGGAGGGTGGAGAAGAGGGATGGCCTCTGGCAAATTGATGTCTGTCAGCCAGCGAACCTTGATTTCACTATTAATGTCATGGTTCACTGCACAAAAGCTTGGCAAATATCTTGAGAACAGAGATTGCAAGTATCTATAGGATTTGCCAGAAATCAGCAGATAAGATATGTCCATGTGTGTGAGAGTGCACAAATGTGCCAGGGAGGGTGGAGAAGAGGGATGGCCTCTGGCAAATTGATGTCTGTCAGCCAGCGAACCTTGATTTCACTATTAATGTCATGGTTCACTGCACAAAAGCTTTCAGCGAGCATCAGCTGTGCTATACACACACACACACACACACATACATATATATATGGTTTTATATATACACACACTGCCTGCCTTCAGTCAAACCATCCTGTCATATTCAATGCATCACTGAAACAATGGAATAGGCAGACTCTCTCCTAACTCAATTAGCAAAGCATTTTTCTGTAATAATTGATTTGAGTAACATTCATTTCTGTGTTTTTAATAGAGAGAGAAAATCTTCATGTTTAACTCAGGGAAAAGACCCTTGCTGATCTGAAATCAAATCATCTTGCCTTCAGTTAACACTAGAGCTAAAAAAAAAAAAAAAAAAAAAAAAAAGGAAAAAAAAAAAAAAGAAAAAAGGAAATAGTAACAGCACTTGATCTATAATCCTTCCAGTGGCAAAAGGAAGGATTGCAGCCTATTTGGGGGCTTCATGAACTGAAACACCATCCCAAAATAATTGCATGAGGTTGCAGTTTTGGTGGAGAAGGGAAGAGTTACTGATGTCATCTACAGTTTTGTGACTGGCACTGTTTAACATCTTTGCCACTGACATGGACAGTGGGATTGAGTGCACCTTCAGCAAGTTTGCCAGTGGCACCAAGCTGTGTGGTAGTGTGGTTGACATGCTGCAAGGAAGGGATGCCATCCAGAGGGACATGGACAGGTGGGCCCATGCAAACCTCATGAAGTACAAATGGGCCAAGTGTAACATCTTCCATGTGGGTCAGGGCAATCCCAAGCACAAGCACAGGCTGGGCAGAGAATTGATGGAGAGCAGCCCTGAGGAGAAGGACTTGGGGGTGTTGGCTGACAAGCTCAACATGATTCAGCAATGCTCACCTGCAGCCCAGAAAGCCAATTATGTCCTGGACAGCACCAAAAGCATTGAGGAAGGTGATTCTTCCTTTCTACTCCACTCTTGTGAGACCCTACCTGAGCACTGTATCCAGCTCTGATAAGCACAGCAACTCCTGGAGTGAGTCAAGAGGAGGCCATAAAGATACTCAGAGGGCTGAAGCACCTCTGCTACGGAGACAGGCTGAGAGAGTTGGGGTTCTTCAGCCTGGAGAACAGAAGGCTCTGGGGGGAGACCTTAGAGCACCTTCCAATACCTACAATAAAGCCAGAGGAGGGCATTTGAGAAGGGTATGTAGTGATAGGACACGGGGTAATGGCTTTAAAATGAAGGAAGATGGTTTGGATTGCACATAAAAAAGATATTTTATACTGTGAGGGTGGTAATGCACTTGAATAGGCTGCCCAGAGAAGTTGTGGATGCCCTGTACCTGAGAGTGTTCAAGGCCAGGTTGGATGAGCTCTGAGCAACCAGGTCTAGTGGGACACGTCCCTGCCCATGGCAGGGGGGTCGGAGCTATGTAATCTTTAAGGTCCCTTCCAACTCAAACCATTCTGTGATACCCTCAGAGACAGCCATGCATAATTCTCCCTTTATAGACTGAGTAACCTGACCAAGGTAATAACATAGGTCTGAGGCAGAGGATGGAAATTAATCTGGGTCTGCAGAGTCTCTTAATAGCCTCATAACCACCAAACACTCTGTCCCTGTATCTTCTCATTACAACTCATCTAAAGCACATGTATTCAACATTGGACTGTGGCATTCTTGGTTCCCCAGACAGTAAGCAGCAACCCAATGAAATCTTTAAAATAAAAAGTGCATTTCCTTCCTTTCCCTTGAAGAGCACTAAAGATTAAGGGAATATTTTTACTTCCCTATTTAAAACACTTTCATGAAATTTTTGCTAATGATCAGATAGTTTTGTTTTCTATTTTGTGACAAAAATATGAGGCCAAATTTTGCTCTGCTTTACACCAAGATGAATTTTTAATAACTCCCCAGGTTTCAAGATTTGACCAGACTGAGCAATATGCAAAGAAGAAGAGGTAATTGCTACCAGCTCTGCCAACCTCACTGCCCCAGGTAGATTAACATTGCTTCTGGCAGTCCCAGAAAACTGTGCAGAGCCAAAGTCCACACCATAAATAGCTTCTGGGACAAAGGGTTTTTGTAAGTGACACCTTTAATGATCTGCCTATTTATAGGTTTCAAACCAGGACAAATGATGGATTCCTTGGCAGCCACTTATCCTTAGCCTTGCTTAGTGTATGGAGAGGGAGGAGGAGAAGGTCTAAGCATATTTTTTCACCTTTAGCCTCTGCTATCAGCTACTGAGCAAGGACTACCCACAGAGTGGACTTCTGGTGAACAGGATGACGTACAAAGCCTAGAAGTCTGCCAGGAGAGCTGACGTGTACCAACAAGCTGCATTTGGAAAACAAGAGATCCTGGAATGGATTTTCAGTGGTGTTAAGCACACCCAGACTGAGCTTGATCCAATGTGCTCAGCTCCCAGTTAGCCATCTGAAAGATGCACTCAGGTTATCAGAAGTGTTCACTGTAAACAATCCCAACAAGATCAATTGAGTCTGCTAAATGACCTGCAATACCAGGTTGCTTATTTAGGTGTCTAAATGCAAACCAACAAATGACAAGCTCTTTTGAAGTCAAGTCCTTTGAGTCTCATTCCCTAAACCCTTAAAGAAATGATTTGACATATCTTTAGCTGGACAGGGAAGCTCGAGATGCAAGGAGTAAACCCATGAATGCTTCTGTGGTCTAAACACCTTGAGAGCTGATTTGTACAGATACTCCAGCCTATCAAGCCCCGATGTAAAACTGCTGCCCTTCTCTTAAAATATTCATCAGCTTTCCACACTAGCAAATATCCAGTTGTTTCAGAACTAGAAAATACTCCTCAGCTTTCCACACTAGCAAATATCCAGTTGTATCACTAGACATGTCACAGGCTAGAAAAATCACAAAGGATGTTACTGTAAACATTCCTGAACAAACCCGTAGGATGGACAAAACTGGTCCTGGCAAGGAGAAACTACTGGAGTGAGTGGTAGTTAGAGAACAGCTGCAGAACAGGGCATTAAGTCAGCTCCACTGCTGTCAGAATGAACAAAGAAAGGCTTTTTGCTACACTCTAATACACACACATAATATGACTCGCTTTATTAGAGTCTTTTGAAATCACGACCCTTCTAATATGAGGCAACATTGCTCGGTAAACAACACAGACAAGAGCCCAAAAATCAAACAAGCATGTTTCTATATACTTCAACAGCATCAAATAATTTGCCCTTTTACTTAGCTTAATGAATTTTACAGTGCCTAGGAGAATAGAAATGATGGGTTACGAACTCAATAATACATCCACAGATCCCACTTAGAAGGCAGACATGGAATACTCTCTGCTTTTCTATGTTTATTACATGCATAAATGTGTATATATATACAAATGCATATATATTATATGTACGTGTGTATGTATATATAGTTACATCAGAAACCAGGCTCTAAATTATGAAATAAAAGGCCATTAGACCTGGTTACACTGCCAGCTTCATCCAACTTAGATAGTACAAACCATCCTCAAATCTCTCTGAACCCTGAGAAACATCATTCTTTTTAGTGCAATACCAAATGCAGTTTAAATGGAGTTGGTAGGACGACAGTGTTACAGTGAACAACCACAGCAGACAAAATACATAGAATGTCAAAATGAGGTGAAATCAGAAAACAAATCAGCCTGTAACAAGCTATGTTAATATTTGATTTTGCCTTTTTTTTATAGGCTGATGAAAATGTTGATACAGACCATCAATGCTCTTAAACTGTCACCACGTTAAGGTCAGTAGTAGTCTATGAGCTTGTTTGATCATATCATCATAAAATGCTCCTAAAGTGTGCTGTACCTTTTTTTTTTTTTGTTTTAGAATGTCTGGTTTCATTCACCCCTGACCACCTTTATTCTTTTTTAAATCATGACAAAGATGGATTGAGGGAGAATGAAACAAAGTCCAAAGTTACACCTGCTGCATGAGATCCTGAAGAGTGTCGAAGAGGATGTTTGCAAAGGGCTCTTAACTGCAAAAAAACAACAAATACACCAAAGTCCCATAAATTCCCCCTTGTCCCCCTTTTCTGTCTCTGAAAACAGAAAGCGCTTCCTGAAAAAAAACCTTTTTTGTCTGTGGTAATGGGGTTCTGATGATTTATAGGCTTTGCAGACTGCTGCAAACCCTCCAAATCTCACCTGAGAAGAAAGAAAAAGGAGTCAAGTCAAAAGGTAATCACTGGCTACAGAGGACCTGGGGGTGGCACTGTGGAACAGAAGCCACTGACATGTTCAGGGAACCAAGGAAGCCAATTCCCAGCACATGGGAGTGGTTAATGTCTGCAACAGGCAACATCTGTGCTCTCAGGTTGCTCCTGTGTACCAGTAAACAGGGAGACAGAGCTCCCTGGGTGAAAAAAGGAACACTTGGAAGGGATGCTTCTAGCTGTGGTGGCAAGAGAATGATAGCCACAGCAAGGGACAAGAGAGACAGCAGAGGACCACTGGGAAGAGCAGACTACAGACATTATGGAAGGACACTCTGAGAACCAAAGGGTTTCTGCAAATTTTCCAGCAACCCAGAACGTGACTCTGTTGACTGAAAGAACTTAGCCTGCAAGACTCATGGTGAGAAATGGAAAACATGTTTTTTTTGAAAATGCAAAGTTTTGCAATGCTTGCTTTAAACAGACAACCAGAAGATCCTGATTGGCTCGGTCTCACATCAGCTCAGTACTGAACTCACTGTGTGTCACTGGCTGCCATCAGCAGATGTATTTCACAGGTGTTTAGCTTTGCTCACCCACATCTAAGTAATTTCACGATTTAAAAATCGAAGCTGATTGACTGAAACAAAAAGTTTCTAAAAGTCTCATTTTTCAAGCTTACTGCAGAAAAATATCTTGTCTTCTAGGAAGTGACTGGTAATATGCATTAATGATTTCCCCATTTCAGGAAAAAGGTGAAATCAAAGTGCTAAGAATTGCTTCTGATGGTCCAGAAGGCATCCCTTCCAACACCATACTCATTTGTAACTGTAAAAGCCTTAATGAGCAAAGCATCATAATTCCAATTTTAACCTTCTTATTCTCATCCCTGAGGTAAGAATGCAAAAATAACATCAGCTAGCTTCATCCAAAGTCTAGAAATGCTGCTTCTCTACATAATGCTGTATTACATTCATGATGATACTCATTCACCATCTTTGAGCTCAAAGGTAGTCACACTACCCTCAGGAACTCTAAGAAAATCCATACTGAGATGAAGCACCACTAAAATCCAATAGGAAAAGGCCAGTAGTACTGCACATCTGTGTCTCAGCTGTGGTTCCTCACTCTGCTTAAATAAAATGTTCATTATCTATACTTTAAAACGTTCAGCATCTGTAGAATTGCCATGTAGAGTATAACCTTTGATCACTACCTGTGATGGTACTATCTGGTATTCAGCACACAATTTTATGGGGTGTAGAAAACAAAATCTGAAGTAAAGACAGGTAAATACGATATCAAATTTCTATTTTCAAATTACAGGTTTTTTCTAGTTTGCTATAGAGAACAAGTGACACTGGCTGGCTGGCAGTTCCCAGTGGTTTAACCACAGCTTCATTACTAGGATTGGGATGCAGCAGGGTTGGATTAAGCTATTTCCAGTGTTTATTTACTTCTGCTACAGAATTTTGCATGCAAATACTCTGTTATTCTATATATATAACATATGTATGTTATATATATAATTTTGCATGTTATACTCTGTTATTAACTCTTCTGTTCGTAAATTACTGTTGTGATAACCACTCACGCTTCTTAAAACTTGATGCTATTTCCCCCAGTTTGCTCCTGACATCATTCCCATGTCTCCAGCCTCTAAATTCATTACTCATTCTTGTGATGTTGCTCCTGCTGGATAGAATTATCCCAGAGAGTTATTTGGCTATAAGAAAGCAAATGAACTTGAATAAGAGGTCAAAGGCTAAGACTGACATAAGCTATCCTGGGTAAATGACATAAGTCAACTTTATCTATCTAACTGCTTCTTCAGAAATAAGCAGTCACAGCATAGATAGAGCCACCTCATCCACCCTGGTCTACCTTAGAAGAGGTACACCAGACCCTCACAGGAGTCAGGGAACCCATTGTTTGGGCTCTACTTTCTTTCCTTCGTTCTTCTCTTCAAGATCAAGGTTTGCCAGGCTACAATAAAAACCATGCTGGGGCTGCTAGCTACAATAACCATAGGGGATCCTGTAGGTATGACCAAATATAACAAAATTGAATCAGAAGTTACAAATCTGAGGAAGATGTTCTGAGAAAGGCAGAAGAATGGTTTGATTTGGGTTGAGCTTCTCTTTGTTAGATAAATCCTTCTATCTCTTTGAAGCAGCCAACAGCTAACTTATAGCATGCAAAAGCTCCTGTTTGCAGTAGAAGAGCTCAACACTTGATCCAGCCAAGGTGGCTCAAGCAAAGCTAAAAGCCACCACACTCAGAACCAAACACATAATTCTCTCAGCCTTTCTGACTGAAGCTCAAACTGTTAATTTTAAAAGAACAGAAGATCTTATTCACACCTGATTTTCAGCTGGAGCCAGCAGGAAAAGGTAAAGGAAAATAAAGTGTCAAAACTTTTGATTCATGTCCCTCAGTAAACATGTTTTGCTGTAATATCACTATTATTTTCAAAAGCCTTGAATTTAACTCTTCCAGCTCCACCAAACTGACACAAGAATTAATGGTTTTCCTCCTAAAGATTTATTCTCTAATCAGCTACCTTCTGTACACTCAGGAATTCTGTGAAGAGTGTTGACAGTCAAAGAACAATTGTGCTATATAATTGTTGTTTATAGTACATTGTTTCTCAGCTAAGGAATGGGAAATCTCTGGATTTCAAAAATCTGCATGGATAACAGCCTGTTATCTGTCTTCTGACCAATTGGCAAAATGTTATAATGGCTTACAGAACTGTAAAAAACCAAATAAAATTAAAGAGGGTGGGTGCTAGAATTCACTCCTTATACACCTTGCTTTTAGAAACCATTCATAAATCACTGAACACAACATTATCTGAACATAAATACAGCCTCAGTATACTTTGTTGGCAGTGACAGCTGAGATCAATATTGGAGACCAAATGCCAACAGTAAAAGGGTATGTCAGTCAGTATTTCACTGACTAACTGCCCTTATCTGAAGCTCTCATGCTTCACTGGGTGAAAATACAGCCATTGATCTTAGTGTCACATCTCAAATTCTTCATATATCAACTAGTTCCCCCCCCCCCCCCCTTTTTCAGTTGAATTTCTGGGCCACTACTTATTTTTATGATCAATATTTCTATCACTCTCACATGAACTACACTTTTATTATATTAACCTTTAAGTACAATTTTTAACATATCTGTTTGCTGTATTGTCACATGTTTTTACTCAACATCTCTTTTACTATTGTCAGAGATGCAGCTGAAGTTCAGGTTTCTTAAAGCATTCGTGGCAAAACTAGTCTGATTAGTAGATAAATCTACCTGGGGCTCTCAAGGAGCTCTCTGTGGTCGTGTGCTTTCAAGGATTCAGTTTCCCTTTCCAGGAATTCACTGCTCAGCTGTAAGAATTTTTGTCTAAGCAACTGATCTGACTGCTTTACCTTAAAGCATTTAAGTGTGGGAAATTAGCATGAGAAAAATCCATCCATGCAAATAGTCTTAACGTCTGAAAGAGACTGACTGTTCTGCTGAACAATTCTGAGTACTCAGGGAGGGTTTAATGTACACAGCGTCTATGGATCAGGTCTCTGGCTTGTTTTGTAGTCTCTGAATTTCACTTTTCCTGTTTGCAAATTGCAGCTACTAAGTACAACCTCCTTTCATTAATTCCTTTAGATTTCCAAATCAATGAAACCATATTCCAGAAGTAGTAAATGTAATTCTCTGATCTACATTAAGTGCTCTGTAAGATTACTCATTAATAAAGTAACTCAAGTTAAATGTTCCGAGATCTTTAAATAAAAAGGCATTAGATGGACAATAAAAATATATAGACACTGTAAAACATATTACTGTCTTAGGGAATAAGTTCTAAACTAAGAATTTGAGGGAAATTATTGAAAACCACAGTAAAACTCTCCTTCTCTGTTAGCATAACATAATACTCCTCACTGAGCTCATTTACTCGGCTTAGTGGAAATTGCAGCAAACCATTACTCCTATCCATCTTGGAACTAATACAAATAGGGTAATTCCTTGATTATTTGATTAGCAGAGATAGAATTCTTGGGCTATGTGAGTTTTACTGGCCCAGAGCCCTTTTCAATCTTACTTTAAGAACTATCAGAAACTCAAATCAGGGCGAGACACTAAGCAAGTTTAATTTTTTAAAAATTATTACTATTATTATTTAAAGTTTCATTGTATTACGTTAGGACTACAATTTTAATGCAAAAGTTGATGTCTCCCAAAGGAAATCATTCTACCCCAAAATGTTTCATCAATTATTGCGCTGTTCCATCATTATCCAAATTGTCAAAGCAATTTCATTATAAATCCCACATAAAGTAGCACTAAGGGGTAATGGCAAGATGGCTTTGGTCCCTGTAGGACTATCTCAAGAAAAATAATTTCAGGCAAAGAGGAAACAATGCTTTGTTCTTGTGCTGTGGGAGGGAAGTTTTTCTTTCTTGGCTATGCATTCATGACATAAAAAATGCACACAAATGGGCACTGCTTTAGCAAAAAGCAGGGAAAACAGCTAACTATACACAAGTTAGTTCATTTAGTGATCCCACAACAAGACTTTAATGATAACGGGAGTGACTGGAGCTGGATATGTGAAGAGGCTTAATTTCTCAGCTATAGAGAGCTCTTCAAGGGAAGAATGCAGTGGGAGGATGGGAGGAGAGGAGAGTGTGCCCACGGGCCTGCATGCACAGACGGGTAGGATGGAGGTGCCTGTTTGTACATAAATAACCTCTCACAGTCAAAAATTTTCTCTAGCTGTCAAAAATTGTATATTGAGCACTAGCACATAGACTTCAGAAAGTAAGATATCGGCATTGCTTTCTCTAAGGGAAGATAAAAAGGTATAAGGTTAGGGGATTTCCTAGTGAAGAAGTCATAAAAATATTTCTTTTTTCTAATTGATTCTGTGAAATTAAAATACTAATTGCAGAGTATCTTTGTACATAGGTCAAGAGGACAAAACACACAGACCTTATTTGTGGTTGGAAACTTCTATTGGGGGTGCAAAGTCAAAAGGAAATGCAAATAAATAAAAAGGTAAGAAGAACTCTGCACCATTAAATACCCACTCATAACTGTGCTATGCACCAGATAATACAACCCATCCCTAGACTGCAAACAGTTCTGAAAAAACTTAGAACATACAAACATAAAGACACTGATTGTGGTTTAACCAATGAACACAAAGAGAGGCAGTAAAGTGGTTGCTGGTTTGGGGAATTTTGGTTCTATTTCTGGCTCTTGTAGGTAAATTACTTTGCTTCCCTATGCCACAACAGAAGAATGTGGAAAATGACTAGAGAACTGCACACGGAAATTTTTGAGGCTTACTTAACATTTAATGAAGGGTTTGAGAATCTTCTGTGAATACCACCACAACAGCAACTAAAATTAATAAAACTAACTAAAGAGTAACTTTTATGTGGCTGAACTATTAGCTTCATGCAAGCACAGTTACTACAGCTTATTCCAAAGATATCTACTGCCAAATTTACGAGTCACTCAAGTTCTCTCTTTTAAAATATAAGATTTCATTAAAACGCACTAATGAAATTTGCCAGAGTTTAGGCCTTTATTGTTGGTTATATATAAAAATTCATTTTATGTCAAGGTTCCATCCTGCAGAAACCCTCAAGGTAAAATAAAATTTTAAGTGACTGAACCAACGAGCACTAGATTCTTAAATGTTTTCTGCAATTCTGCAATCTCTGTGCCTTACCAATTCATTTGCTCAGTCCTTTTGCTGTACTCATATGCCATGATGGAGACACAGGATTTAAATCTAAGATAAGGGATAGCACTGTATTATAGATGAAAAATACATCAGCTGCGATCATCATCAGTGTATTAGGCCATCTCATCAGCAAGTATTAAATAAATAGTAAAAACTAAATGTGCAAATGGAGTAGTGATAAATATTCGTCTGCTTGCTTTTCTTCCCCTTCTAGATAGAAAATACTTTATATGAACAATAGGAAAAAAATGCCTCATTGGAGAAGAAAACTCTTACACTTTCTTTTCTATCCTGATGTCCATCTTTGGTTGTTAGTAGAGGAAACATCAATGTCTTGGTCATCCTGACCCTCAGCTTGTGGTCTCTGCCAAAGACAGTGCCACCCCAATCAAGAAGGTTACACAAAAGCTCCTGTGGTGTGGCTGCACCTCCAAGAGGACTGATAGAAATGTTCCTGCCTGCCACCCAACAAGACAGACATTTGGCACAAAAAAACAACAACAAACCTACCAAAAAAAAAAAAAAAAAAAACCAAGGAAGAAACAAACAAACAAACAAAAAGAAATAAAAAGACTAAGCCCCTTCTTTGCCCCAGTTGTGTTGCACAAGTCCTACGTGCCACTGTGCACACAGACTAACCTTCACACAGCCTCCCTTCACTTTCAAGTTACTCTTCCTGTTTACAGAGAGAGAACAAGTATGAAACCAAACCCCAGATACCTATCTTTTTCTGGACTAGGATGTTAGAATCACACTCAACATTTTGCAAATCAACTTCAGTTCAGCTCTTGTTTGTTTGAGTCATTAGGACTTTCCCTTACTGTACTCAAGGTCTTGGTACTTATTACTGACTCTGCCATAAAGAGAAATAATAAATGTATAATACACACTGTAGCTATAGGGTCCATAAATATGGAGCAGATTCCTTGTTGGTGATGGAAGTTTACCATGGACCTAGTACTACACTATCAGTTGGTCCACTCCAAACCACCATGACTTCTGTGTCTATGGATGCATTACTGAATCTCTCCAAAATGTCCACTGCTCTGGAGCAGCTGAAAGCATCAAGCACTAGTGATCTACAACATTTACAGCAGTCAAAGAGCACCCCGATGAATACAGTTCAAATATGAGATCAGCTGAGGGAGAGAAGGGAAAAAATAATTTATACTGAACCAGTTGACACTGTTCATCAAGATGCTTCACATGATCCCTAAAAAGCACAATTTTAAATGAAAAAAGTAATATATGCAGCAATTAGATATCAGTAGCATGTGGCAAGTCCCTAACCAAGAGCAGATTGCAGTGAACCAGGGAGAGAAAGGAAAGACAGATTTCAAAATATCAATAAAACTAATGTGACTGTCATTGATGGGATTAACTCTCTCAGACCAACAGCTGCAGCAAAAGGGAAAGTTGATATTGTATTTACTGTCAACTCCCCATCTGTACTTGTCACATGAAATGGTTGTTTTGCCAATCTTTTTTTTGCTGGGAAAAATATTTTGAAGAACTAAGAAACAATACTTCAAAGGGGAAAAATCAATTCTGACAGTGGCGAGACAGGCCTCTGTCATGGGTGATAAGAAAAAGAACATTAAAAAAATGTAGATATTTATATCACATGACACAAAGCACTTTTTTACAGACATGTCCAATTTGAGTCACTTTATTGCACAGTTAAGGTGATGGCATATGTTATCATTTTTCCTGAAGAGCAGAAAGAGATACTTACATTTCGGCCTGTGAAATATGCTATCACCAAGCAGGCTGGAAGGAACTGTATTCAATTTCTGCAACCACATTTTCATGAGTTGGCATTTCATGCACCCTTAGCAAAGGGCAAGCATGGTGAATTTGAAGGATTTCACTTCTCTGGTTACAGGTTTTCAAATTTGTTAAAAAGAAGTGCATAATGCTGGTGATAACTTTTGGTTCAAGGGGGCATCGAATTTATTAAATTCCCTTTTTAAAATAAATGAGTTTAAAACCTACTCTCATGCTTACAGCTAAGAATCCTGGAATGACGGAATGTGGAGAATATACTCTATAAATCTATTTCTAAATGCAAAGCATGGAGAGGAAAACAAAAATCCCTTTAATTAGTTCTTAACTTGCTTTTTGAGTAACACATATGCAGGGGTTTCAATTGTATTTTCTCTTATTGTTAGTACTTGTGAACACTTGTGGTTCATTGACTGAGCCTCATTACCCCTGGAGATTGTTTGTTCATCTGCTTGTCAGAATTTAATTACTGGAGCACAACCACTGGTATAAGGATGTTTATGCAAGAGCCTAGTATTTTTCTCTTCTCTACTTATTGTAGGTAGTTTTATTTCCTCTCTAAAAAATCGTTCTTAATCAGCTTGTCACTGTGCAGAACAACACATTTCATAGGCAAAGGAAGGGTCCATCATGATAGCTGCTCTGCAGCCAGCTCTGAAAATCTACTTTCTCAACCAAATGGACAAAGAACTCAGCAACTCCTGAATTTCAGAAAGTCACTGGTTCTGTCACACTCCCTGACCACAAACTGTTTTCCAGCTGCATCACTGAAGCAGAAATCCCTGAAAAATGTAAAGCAACACTACAGGTATCAGAAGGGAATCTTGGAGGCAACAGCAGTGCACTGTATTACCCACTTGCTCTTAATCAGTAATTCCCCCCCACAACACTCCTTACAAATTTAGCCCACAAGACACTTTCTAGACAATTCTTGCATATCTCTACAGCAGCAAAGATGACCCTTGACTAGACCTCTGAATGATACACCTGCATCTGTATATTCAAATAAACAAGAAACCAAAGCTCATGGTTTCACCTTTTTTCACCTAGGGAGAAAACCACAGGTTCACACTTCACCTGGCTGTCACACAACTTGACTTACTACCTGTAAATATGTACCACAAAAATGAGGGTAAAACACGTAAGAACCTGCATAACATGTTTCAACTAATGGAATGGCTTTAAGACCTGAATTTCCAGAGCTGGGACAAGGTATAAATTTTTATCAAATACCTTGCAAAACTCTTTTCAAACAGTTTCAAAGCCTTTCTTCATAAGCATGCCATAAAAATATTGCATTAACATTTTTTCTCTTAAAACATCCTCGACGAACACACTAAATCCTGAAAGAAATCACCATATAGAAAATTAATGATATTTCAGTAAGACATATCTAGTCTTCAGCCACAGTTCTGACTGTCTTCTAGGTAGGAAGATCTCTTTTAAACATTTGCTGATACAAATTCAAGCTTGATATGGGGGAGTCAGAGACACTATTAACACATGTCAATAGGGCAAACTGAGGCATTTAATACCCACAGAGATTTAATTCTGTATTTTCTTTAGCATTTATTGTGGAAACATACCTCTCTCAAACTGAATCCAAACCAGTGTCTTGCCCATATTTTACAATTGCCATGAGAATGGTCTCCTAGTATTGCTGTTTTAATGGCACTACTTAGCAGCATTCAAGGGTATAGAGTAGGACTCAGGAGGCCAAGAATCCTATTTGAATGCATAATAAAGAAGCATCTGAAGTTTTACTAGGTTTATTAAATTGTTTATGGCTACTTCAATAGTAGCTGTTAAATTAATCACCCTAAAAAAGTTAAAAACAGAGAGAAAAGAATAGGTAACACTGGCTATTATCTGAATTTTAATATGAGTCTAATAATAATGCTATGCTTTATTTTAAAAGCTCTGATTCTTGAAGTCCTATTTATATGGGTATCTTGGTTTTCATTTTCATATAAAACGGCCGTTGAATAAAGCTTGGAGTGACATGAATTGTTAAGGTTCAGATATCAATAGGCAACTAAAAAGGATGCAACTATTAAAAAAAGTTCTCCATTTTTAAGCCTCTTGCGACGACTGATTCATAAATTTCAGAGTGGCCACACTGACATCACCACTTCAAAGCTTTCTTTTTCTCACCACATATCTAGACTACAAAAATTAATTTCCTGAATCTTCTGAGTCATTTCATTTAACAATTTAAGAAGCCAAACAATGCAGACGGCCCTTCCACTGCCCACTGCGGCGAGTCAAATTGTGCAGATAAACAAACTGATTAGCAGGGCATGCAGGAGGGAGAGGTTCAAAGAGTTGCCTTTACTAGCTGGTTAAAAGTACAATCAAATTAATTGCCGAGGAGCTGTCTGCACTACTTGGTCTCAGGGCCATCTGAAAATAGAAGGATGCAATGTTATCCTCTTCAGCTGGCTGGACTGACAGGCATTCCCTTCACCTGCTGCACAGGACACACAGAACACCTGTGTGGGGATGAGGAGAGAGTGAGCAGGACAGGAATATCTCAGGTTTATCTCAGATTGATCTTCCATGCCAGAGTCAGTACAGCCATGGACCTGCAAAGGCTCATTGCAACAGCACAGCTACACCCATCCAACTCCTTAAGAGTTTTTTTCTGTTGGGTTCATTGTGTTGGTTGGTTTTTTTTTTCAGGCTCGTTTGTTTTCTTGATCATTCAACCCACATATTCGTGTTTCTCCCCAAACAAAATGATATCAACTGGAAACATTTTTAAAAATTCTCCTCCACAGCTAATTACTGATGCTGAGGATTAACATTCTGTGGCACTTCAGCCTGAGTTACTTTTCCTAATTAATGTCATATTTGCAAAGATCTATAAAAACACTGTTTAGGTAAATGATGTGCTTTCATTAACTATTTAAAGCCCATGTCTATGTTTTTTAAAGCACTTGGAATGCCTCTTGAAATTTCTACAAATAATCTTTAAAGCCTCAAGGGATCTCTAAGGACTTCAAAGAAATGTCCAAATTTCATTAACTGTTAGGACAAAAGGTACTTGTGTGAGACATGTTGAAAGCGCTTCAAAAATGCACGCATGCATTTATTTCTAAATACTTCCATGTGAAAAATTTGATCCTTGCATGCAAAATAAAAACTTCTGTTGTGCTTAGCAGTGTGCATCTATGTTGCACCACACAGCAACAACATCTAAGTTGTTATTAATAGGAGTGTGTGGGTAAGGGTAGTTTCCTTGCTCTGGGTGGACAGACAAACCATCTCTGATACTCTTTTCCTGTAGCACAGAGCACAGCCCATGAAGTGAAGACATCTTTTCTGTGTATCTTTGTGTAAACTCTGCAACACAGGGCAGCATATTTAGTGACAGGATTTTCTGAAAGCTGAGGTGTCCAGACATTGCTATCACAATGGAGCAAGATGTATTTTTGAAGACTACCTGCCTACTTACAGCCCTCGGGTGGGCTTGGCTGTTCCACTTTGAGCTCCTGTCAGTAAGCCAGATGAACCACAGGAAACCCTCAGTATTTGTTGTGGCCTGTTCAGCTTAAAATAAATGTTGACATTTCAGTAAATGCTTTTCTTGAGAGGGTTAACAACCAGCATCACTGTGGGCCCATCAAGGCTGAGACATCCTTGGGATTTTTATAGCAAATGTATCTTTTTGGTCCTGCATTTTCTAGAAATGTATTTTTACCACTGTCACAGCAGAAAGAGCTGCTTCAATAGCTGGGGACACGCAAAGGAAGAGGCTGTACTGGGCACGAGGAGGGAGGTGAAAAACCCCATCTGGGACAGATACCACCAAGCCAGCTGGTTTTGAAAGCTGTGATGATATCAGCTGCCTTTAGGTCAGGGAGCCAGACAGAGACCACAGGTCCATGATGCACATGTGAGTGTTGCAAACCTGAGTGATGGTTGTGTGGGGCATGTGCTCAACTCTGCACAAACCAAATACCAAACTGTACAACAAGTTTCTTTTATTTTTGAGGTTTTCTGGAGGAAAACCTGTGTGCACTCCCCACCTCTGCCTGTGACAAGGGACATAGGCAGCAGGAGGAAAGTCACACTAGACAGGTCTCTCTGTCCCATCTAATTTCTGCCTTATTGCAATGGTAAACAAAATCTGTTACTGTTTGGCAAAGAAACAACTGTTTTAAAGACAAAAATTTAGGTCCAAATTCTCAGTCTAGATAGACTGTAACTCCAAGAGTAAACCCACTTAACCTCCAGTGCTACCACCAAAGACAAGACCATCATAAGATTAAAGAAGATCATAGTGAGTCTTCTACAGATTAGAAATATCTTTTGTGGTAGCTTGTAAAATAAGCATCACAGCAGGATGGCTGGGGAAACAGGAGTTGTGCCCCTGTCATCTTCCCCTCCAGCTTACTGCACCTCACAATGTTCACCCGAGGTCCTACCATCACAGCAGCTGATTTCTGTGGGGGAACTCAACCACTACAAACCAGTCAATATCAAGGGACTGCAACCAGCTTCCCCTTCCACTAATAACACCCTATTCTGACTGTACACCAAGCTTCACCCCACAGGTACACCCTGTTGTTATGTAGCATATGCTACAAAGCAGATCCTATGGAGATGACCCAAAGCAATAGCAATAAAATCCATTCTGGTGAGAAAAATTAATCACAAGCAAATTTGTAGCACTGAGTCCCACATAGTATAAACTGTAGCTAAAAATGAAAGAAAATGAGTGAAAATATGAATTAATATCAGCATGCATAATTAAGAACAAGCATGCTCTTAATTTTCAACCTTTGGAATATATGGAAAATATTCTGTAAAGAATGGGACAATTTAGCACATCATTTGCAATCATAAATGCTTTCCTTAATAGAAACAAAGGACCAGTAATCACACTGAAAGCTATTTCAAAAGCAAGCAGAGCTTGTGTCTGACCCAAGAAAGCAGGTAGATCTCCACTGCCTGTTAATCAAAGAGAACATAATGGGGAAGGAGATAACTTTAGGAATAAGGGATAGATACAATGAATAGCTTGGAAGATCAAAAGGAGATCGAACTCAGTTATTACTTTTGC
Source organism: Acanthisitta chloris (assembly GCF_000695815.1). Taxonomy (NCBI): domain Eukaryota; kingdom Metazoa; phylum Chordata; class Aves; order Passeriformes; family Acanthisittidae; genus Acanthisitta; species Acanthisitta chloris. The sequence goes on from NW_008662496.1 coordinate 98,213, forward strand.
AGGAATATCAAAGCTTAATTATGCTGTTTTCACGCATTGTTATTCGACTTTCTGTGGAATTAAAATGAACACAATTAATAAATAAGAAGTATTTGGTTAACACAGAAGCACAGGGAACATTTCTACAACTGCAGCTAAACTGTTACAGCTCTTTTCCACCCTCCCATATCATTTGTATCCTGAATATATAAGCTTTGAGTTAGGTATAAAGAATTGCATTATTTTCAGTCATATTATAAAAGCACACTGTGTATAAACATGTTGGATTGTTCTGGCAGATACACCCAAGATAGGCTGCAAAAATTCAAGTGCAGGATACAGAACAGCACAAAGTGCTCACCATAAAACACACTCCTCTCAATTGCCATTTAATTACAGTGTCTACTCAGTTTCCTTTTTAATTTCATTCCTTCTTCCATCTCTTCTACTAAAACCCTCAGTGCAACACGAGGCTGTGATGGTTTTAGTGGCACAGTATTTGGCTCAGACCCGTTTCTAAGTAGTCAGCACACCAAGGATCAGCCTCGTCACACCTAGGAGGTGATGTTCACCTGCTTCAACAAACTGACACCATCGTCACAGCATTCCACCACCATCACAGCCCCACAAATAATGACCTGCACAGAAAAGATTGCTCTAATCTTCTGCTTATACCTTTCTCTTTCCACCAGAAAAAGCAAACACCACATCTGACCGCTAAGCAAGACATTTGCAAATCAAATGTCTTTTGCAAATCAAATCCAATGGAAGCCTTTAAAAATGTCTAGAAATTCAAATTAATTACAGTCACTTGAAACATACATGATCCAAAGGCATCTTCCAGTGCTGTAATTGCTGTTTTATTTACAATCATTGGGAGGTCAGTCTGAAAACTGCAATTATACTTTTGTTTTTCAGAATGACTCACAGAGAGGGGAATAAAAAGAAAAGAAAAAAAGTTGAGGAAAAGAAAAAAGTTAAACCAACTCTACCCAAACTCCTTGCAAATCTCTAAATACATTTTCTTCTGCTTATTGGTTCTACTTTCAAAAATCCCAATCTACTTTCTACATTACAATAATACTTTCTTTTTGCCATTAATATTGTGTTCAGTGAAATGTTAATATTTTTCAGTTCACTGTCAGAGAGAACTAAATCTACAGCAAGCTAATCTGCTATAAAGTCATGTTTTATACACATGACTACAAATTGAGTTTTACACTCCATGGAAAGCAATCTTCCATCTTTAAGGGTATCATGAGACAGAGAATTAGATCTATTCTTCTGGCATTACTAAATCATAAGATGAAATATAATTTGACGTGCAAATGATATTGTAAACCCAAGGCAATGAAGCACTGAGAATGTTTTTAGTACTAAACTTACTTGTTTGCTCAGTATTAAGAATCTTTTTGGGAAAATTAGTCTCTATTTATAATGGAAACAGCCTTACATAAACTTTTTTCCATAACACAGGTCCTAGTCTAGAGACTGGAGAGCCTGTATAAATTTATTTCTAAATTGGGCATCTGAGTTTAAACATGTGTTTCTCATCTTTTAAGCTCCTGAGATATGAGCACTGGGAGTCTGTCACAACTACAACTTCTATTGCAGATACTCAGGGTAACGTTTTTTGATAACGTTTTTTGAGTCTGGACGTATTTAAAGCTGCTTTCACTTGTCAAGTTTCCAAACAAGTTAAAAATAACCAGCTAATGTATTTTTCTGTTTACACTGAGAACAGGGGTTTAGTGACTTGATCCCACTGAAGCAAGTATGGGAGTACTGGCAAAGTGCTTATGGAGATGATTTTTCAGGTAAAAGCAGAGAACACTTGGAAGGGTTGTTAAGTGCTGCCTCCTCACAATACGACATGTTATATTGGAAGATGGAAATGATCCCTCCAGCATCAACCTCACCACTTATTTACTTGTATTTATAGTCCCATTTTAGCAAGGCCTGGAGGGGAAACAGTTTCTCCTTGTAACCCTTTGGGTACCGGAAGTCAAAATGCCTTAATACAGTGCTGTCCTCTCTCTCCCCACCATCAGTTAAAGAGATGCAAAGACACCCTAATATTCTTTGCCAGGTTAAACCAAATAATCCCAATTTAAACCAGAAGGGTCAGTATCCCCTTTTGTACCACTATACCAGTATAACAAAAACAGAAAAGGCTTTATAATGCCTTTTCAGGTTGCAAAAAGACAAGAGTATCAGAGTCAGACCATTCAAACAACACAAGTGTTGTCCTTCAGGACAACATGGTTACTGGTTATTCTTGGTGTTTATTCTTTTTCAACCCAGATGAGGACCCAGTTATATCAAGCCCAACTTCCATTCTACTGTGTTGGTCTTCTTGCCTGTCAGCGTGTTCTCTTCCATATTTCCAGAAGAAGCATCTACACTTGGAGCATCTCTACAGGGAAAGTGGCAAAATAAACTTTCACAGTAGAGCAGACTCTTTGCTTAAAGGGACTCATGGCACCCCGGGGATGTCTATAAGTAAGGGATGCAGTGCCTCGTAAGATCACCCCCAGCCACTGCAAGAGAACTTTCCAATGCAGAGAAGCTCTTCATGACCTATTTTCTTCTTCTTCCAACTCCTTTCTAAAAAAGCACTTCCATGAAAAGAGGCACTAAACCATAACCTGCTGGACTGGCTAAGTGCAGAAGTGGACAGGTTGCTGCCACTGTGCAATTTATCAAAGACAGAAGAGCCAGAGAAGTAACCAAGTTCATGTGGCTGAACTAGTCAGAGGGAGAAAAATTCAACAAACAGGACAAATACTAAAATGAGTGTTAACCCATTTAAGAACATATAATGTTTTCCACTTGCTTTACCTCTTTTTGTCAGTGGTCAACTGGTGTCAATCCTTGCCTGAATAGGTGGTATTTTGCATTAACTCCTAAAGAAACAATCCTTACATTTTTATAATCTCCCTCAACAAAAGAGAGGGATACCACCACTTCTGGAGGTGATTGCAAGAGGCATTATCTAAAGATGGGTTCAAGTATGAAATTCAGCCAGTAACCCATTGGCACACAGTCTGTAATGCAAAGCTCCAACTGCTCCAGCAGTGACTCCTGGCTCTTCGGAGAAATCAGTCTGGCAGGGCAGTGGAAGGAGAATTATTACTAGTGACTCCATATCACTTTGCATCCATTGCTATGCTAATTTTTATACAGAACAGGAAATTATGGCCAATGTCAAACATGGCACTTAGTTCTACTGCACACATTGACATTGTACCATGTGGCATACAGATCACCATACACATTCCTTTTCATGGAGAAATGAATGAGAAAATATTGCTAATTGAGACACAGGAGCACCTTATGGCAGATTAAACACTTGGTACAAACAGCTCTTTGATGTTTATATAAAGTATTTCTTCAAGAATAAGCAAGTTCTTTCTTTCATTAAGAGTAACACTTTGAACTTAAAATAATTCCTTTCATCAGAAGACTGTGGAACATTTTACAAAGATGGTGAAGCATTATAAGTGTAGTTTTATACAGGGAGAAACTGAGGCCAAGAGAGATTAAGGGAGTTATTTGAATTTTTCTCAGACAGTTACAAATACATCCCATTTATCCTGATTCCAAAACGGCTTCAAACTACCTGACTGTGCTGATATCAAAGAAAAATTTCAAGCCAAAAGGCACTACTGTTTGACACTGTCTTAGATAGTTCTCTGCAGAAGTCTGAAGAAAAGTGGGTCTAAACAGAAAAAGTCAAATCTACAGGATCTTTAATCCACTTAGTCAAACTTATATGGTGGTGAACATTCTCTTTTTTTTTCCCCATTTTAAAGCTTCATACAGGCAAGACTCATTCTTCACTTCTTTTCCAGAAGGTATTTTGCCTGTGAATTTGATTAACACGTATGCATTCAGGAAGAGAAACACAACATGCAGTGTAGGCTATTAAAGGACTGTAATACTTTACAGATATGTATTATGCATTCACATGCAAAACAATTAAAGAAGCAGAATTGCTCAAATAATGTGCACAGCAGATCTTGAAAAAAGAAATGGATCAAAATCTCAGGTTGTTCTTGTTTTTCAGCTCTGAAAGATGATGCACATCTTCTCTATATTTTAAGGAAAATGAATCCCAAGTTACAAAGGGTGGAGGAAGGACAGTGAACAAGAAGAGGAAACCTGCCCTAAAGCAGTTCAGTTGTTACTCTGTAAAACCCTTTCCATTCACATAAAACTGCTATTTTGGTGCCTCAGGTCAGAGAACAAAATCCTGGGGTTTTGAGAGCGTTTGGACACATGGAGGGAAGGAGAAGAAAGGTGGAAAAATGGGGATGCAGGCAAAGATGAGGGCAATCAAATCTCAAGCCTTATACTGTATGAGAGGAAGGATCAGCTGTGAATACAGCTTTACACTTCTCAAACTTCAATCAGCAGAACTTACTCAAGCATCAGTTTAAGGTCACTACAATTACAAAGATATAAAAGGTACTGGTTCACTTCTGTGAAAAAAACCCCAATCTTTTCCTCCTCACTCCACTTGCTTATCTTTTTTTTTAGTACCAATTGCATTTAAACCAGAATATTTTGTATCTTTTAAAAAGGTAATATGTCTTCTACGTTTTCTGTTGTTTTAATGTAATCATGGTATTTCTGAGCAGCTTGCAACTATGGGTATTAGAGCAGCTCTACTGTTCTTACTGAAAGCATCATGCACAGTCTTACTCTAAACATGATGTTTTCCACAGATCTCTCACGCTGGCACATTGCAGTGGTAGTTGAGAAAAGCTGATAAACAGGTAAAGACCACATCAAATCAAAACTATGGTTTGCTTTGATAACTCTGGCACTTTTCAAAGGAAGGCTTTGGAAAGAGTACAAGAAAAAGAGGGAATCGGTAGTATAAATTATAAATATTAAATTGTTTGGAATTCAGGGTATTTCTCAGCTGCTCCTATTTTCCCCTGCCTACATTCCTCAAAGAGCATGCATGAAGGCTGCAGCTGCAGACTCCTTTATCTTCCTGGCCAAAACTCTCAGGAAGAAAACCCTGTCTACTTCAGGCTATAAATAAATGAATTCTTTGATTCAAATAGAGACATCATAAAGTATAGGGAAAAGAACCCTACAAACCAATAAACCCCAAACCCAGAAAAGATGTCACCTCCTTTTCACAACAGTCTTTGCCCCACTTGTTTCAGTCCAGTTCATTGTTATTCTATGCATCCTTCTTCTATAAATATTTGTCTTGCATTTGTCAAGACTTATATTTAAAAAATGAAATTCTATTTGGGGTTTTACAGTACAGGAGGCTATTACATATACATTATCCTTATGTGCATGATTGGGGAGAATAGATGATTTGTGAAGTTATCTATTATGGGGAATAATCAAGATTAATGAGCCCTATGGCACTTGCTGAATGCCTCCAGAGATTTATTACTCAGGTTGTTCGTTTTTCTTGTTATGTTGGTGCTGTCAAGAGTCCTATAACAAATGCAAACACAGACGTGTATTAATTGCAAATGTAGAACAAGGCTACTGTGATGTTGCTAAATACTTACAGCCTGCTCTTTGTACAGCATCTTCAGTGGCTGTAGGATTTCTTATCTGACAGGTTTCTGATGAACTTTCTATTATGGCTTATAATGCAATATTTTTAAATGCCTAAAATGATAAAGTGGGAGGGAAGATAAAGAGGAAAGGGAATTCTGTTTCCACCTTGCTGTCATTAATGCAAGCTCAGAGCAGAACAGAGTGACAGAGCCCTGAGCTTTTCCTGAAAGGTTGTGCAGCCAACTCTGGGAGACCTGATTTTATCATAGGTACCTTTCAGTACAAGACTTTTCAAACTCAAGTAATTGCAGAAAAAAAAAACTTCTTAAGAAATATGTGAGCTCTGTTTTACTTCCAAACCTGTCTAAAGATGTCATTAGAACACTGTTGAGATGCTAATGCTGCTTTCATCTGCTGACACTCTTGCTTTTCCACGGAGGTGTCAGCTGCCAGAAAACTCCATAGTATCAATAGGAGGATCAGTGACCCCTGAGCCTATTAAGTTATTTACTAAAAGCTCAGTGTGCTCTGGGAAACGTAAGTAGATGCACTTCTATGAATGTAAAAATGCTCAAGAACTGCTCCTCATTTATTTTAAGCAATCTTTTTCCTATGCTGTATCTCCTCATCAATGCCATCGAGTTGCAAATCCATCAGGAGTTGCCATGCTTAACACACCTCATTCATTCTGAATGGAAAAAAATTATATTATTTCAAAGGAAAAAAAAGGCCATTAGGGGAAAAAAAAAGAAATGAATGGGAAGGATCAATGCTACCTTAAATATTCCCTGCACTGAATTTAAGTTCAAGCAATGCAACACTGACCTAAATTAATGACAAAGTAGTTCAGGAACACTAAGGAAATAATAGCAAGTGCATCCCAGTGTCACAACATCCGTGGCTTTACTCCTGGAGGAAGCAGTTGCTCTGTCACTTTTCTTCTTCATTAGCACTGATGTGGACAGACACCTTATCCCTTCCAGCCTCCTCACACGGGATTTGCACAAGGGCCAGTTCCCAACTGCAGGCATTCACAGGGCTCTCCTGTGCTCTCTGGTGTGAGTTCACCTCAAAAGGTGTAGAGTTTTCATGCTTATGTAGTCATACACAAAAACACATTTCTACCTCCCAGGCAGATGTTTTTCTGATTCACCCTGCTGGCATCAACACAGAACGTGTGGGATGATACTAACAGCTCAGCACTATTAATGTACAGGAGGGCATAAAAATGCAGCAGCAAACAGTGATATCATGAAAATATATCTAGTTCTTCTCTCCCAAAACAGCCTAGTATATGAGGACCTATAAGGACTTATCAAATTCTTCCCTGGTGGAAAAGAAATTCAACAAAAGCTATTCAAAACAAATATGTGGGTGCAACTTCAGGTTTGGAACTCACCATATTACAGTTTGAAAACATCTGGCAGAGGTTACAGGAAAAAAATATAAAATCCTTGAGCACTTCCATAGTTTTATTTTCACTTATACATTTTCTACAGGCTTCTGTGTAATCAGGCTACTAGGCTAGGTCAACATTCAGTTTGGTCCTGTAAAGCTGTTTACACCCTTTTGCATAGCCAGTGCTGAAGCTTAAATAGCTGTAAAAAAAATAAAATATTTCAGCCTCATTTTTAGTCATATATCAAGTTAAAATGTATCATAGTCTACCTACTAAGCATTGCTCCAGGAACAGAAGCTCTCTGTCTTGAAAATAATTTGCCATAAAACCTCAAATCCTTCTCCTTCTCTATTCCTCACTCCCTGCTTTCATGACCCTCCAGATTCAGAAAATAAACTTTTTTGTTGTAAAGAGGTTGTTTTGGTTTTGTGAAATCTGCAGGTGTGCTTTGGTGGCACCACAAGTAGCATTAGCCATAGAAACAAACACCTAAAAATGAGAAATGTAACAAGTCCTCTGAAAGGACTGGAAGGATATTTTCATTAAATATCTATGAGGACATGAGGACTCGTTTTAATTCAGATGGAAAGCAAAATACAGTAGAAGTATGTTTCATTTAGGTCTGCAGTTGGTACCTAAGTAATTTGCCATGCTGGGGGAACAGGATCATGCAAGATTTAGAAACACAAATTAGAGTCATCCCTGACTTCAGATCTGCTTTCACTTCACTACTAAGATAATGAAAAAAATGCAGAAACCTAGCGATATATAACAAGGAAATAACAGAGTCCCAAATGATTTGTAAATAATCAGCTCAAATAGATGTGTATTTATTGGTAGGCTTAGAAAAAAACCCCAAACCCATATTATTAAATAGCTTGAGAACACTGATGCAATTCTTTGCCTTTGGGTGCTACTCTGCCTTACAATGAAACAAGTTTTTGTATACTTGCTACACAGACTGTTAGGTACCATCTGAACAACAATTTCCCCATTTCCTTAAGTGTTAACCATTTGTAGCAGTAATTTGTATAACTTCAGGCAGTAAGTTAACATGAGACAGCTACTGCAGAGAAAATTCCGACGCATGCAAAAACAGAGACAACCATTCCTGTTTTCGTGTACGCAGTGTTAGCGATTGAGGGAAAACCCTGTTACATCTGGTTAGAAAACCTGGAGCAGAACAAGTCTCACTGCTGCCAGGTCTGACTTAGCAAGCTGCCAATGGACTGTGGATGCTCAAAGGACTAAGGCAGTGGCAGGAAGCTTCAGCCATGAGCCAGGCAAGGTGTCAATGCAGTGCAGAATGGAGTCCCTATGTCAAAACTAGGAGGAGGGACAGAATCCCTTAAATTCACATGCATAGTCAAGTGGCAGAAACAAGATCACTTTTCTTTAGGGCATCTTCTTACACAGACTTCTTGGAGTGAACAACTCCAGACCAACCTTCATCGATAAAATGGTACAAGAATATCTACCAGTTTAAGAGCTTGTCCCTGTCTTCTCAATATCCTCCCATAAGAACATGAAGGCTCCTCTAAAGCCTTCTCTCCTCACCAGGCTGAACAAGACCAGGTCCCTTGCATGGCACAATGGTGGGAAGACAAGCAGCAACACACAGAAGTTAAATGAAGAGTATCTTACTGGATAGAATATTTTCCACATGATGATAGTCAGCCATTGGAACAGGCTGCCCAGAAATGCTGTGCAGTCTCCATCTTGGGAGGTTTTCAAGACACAGTTGTATCAAACCTTGAGCAAACAGTCTGATTTCACAGCTGACCCAGCTCTGAGCGGAAGGTTGGACAAGAGATCTCCTCAGGGACCTTCAAACCTCAGCTATCACATGATCCTACTACTACTAGCAGCAGGAGCAAAACCTTATGAAAATGAGAAGTGACAACAGAAAGCCATCACATCATGAATGGATGAAACTGAAATATCAGAGTATGAAAAAAGTGAATTCTTTTTCCAGGGGGAGCACAGCCTTATCTCATGCACCACAGCAGCAGCTCAGTCTTATGTGACAGGATAGAAAGCAAGTTTTTTGGTTCTGACAAATTAGAAGCCACCCAACTAGCGAAGAACAAGTTTCTTGCAGAGGCTAAAGATCACCAGATCATCTGAGATTTCACTCAAAAAACCTGTCCCACTTTGTTACAAATGGCAATTTGCAGCAATCAGGGAATGAGACTTTTGTTCCCTGCATATAATATACTGCATGTAGGAATGAGTGATGGATATGTTATAATGCCTGATAACCTAGGAATCCTAAGAAAGCAGACACTTAATTTCTCTGTACCTAAAAACAGACCAGAAAACTCAATGTAAATTATACCAAAGTGCAAACTCAGCTCATACTTTAAACACAGGAAAGTTATTCTAGAAGAGCTGATATTACACATGCATGACAAAACCATAAAAGAAAAAACTAAAACAAGGTAACATACATTTGAAGGGAAAAGTTCTTCCACAGTAACACTCTCCACTCTCTAAGATATGCAATTAATATGCAGCTATACAAGTAGGAGTCATCCTGAACATCACATCAGTGGTTTAAGTTACAGAAAACTTTTAGCAGCCCCCAAGGAAGTACAGTGACAGTAATTTCATATTCAATATATGAGCACCAATGAGGTAAAACTTTCATAGACCCTTTAGTTCTGCATCTATAGGAGAAGTTACTGCAGAGACAGAGAAAGGAAAGCCCCATGAGTGAATGCTAAATGTGTATTGTGGAATCACTTCCCCTTCAGATGACTTGAAAGATTAAATTATAACCAGCCTGAGACAATAGCTTCTAACTTGTAGCTGTTGGCCAGTTTGATTCCAAGGTTCAACTCCATGTTTTAAACACCTTAAAAAAACAGGTAAGATGGTCAGACACCACCAGACTATCTTCATAATGATGTGCTCCCAAGAACCATCAATGAATAGCTCAAAGTTACGAATCACCTCCAAGCTACATGAGCTGAAGAGTAAAAAAGAAATATTGCATATCCACCGTGAAATTTCCCCAAAATCTAATCCCTATGTTACTCTCACTCATTTTAACTATGTTAATACTTTCACTATGATTCAAACCCTCTGATGGTGTCACACAGCTGCCAAGACAGATCAAGGGAAATATTCATACTTCCAAGTGGCACTGGAAGTATAAAAGGCTCATACAGGTCAAAAAGGGATTTTTGCGGATGACATGAAGATGTGGCTTATTCAGACAGGTTTAATTTCATAAAAAGCTTAGTAGTTCAGAAATCTATCATTTATTGCAATGTTTGTGAGAACTAATGGTCATCTCTGCAGGCTGTTTGACTGATGTCTGCTGATTCTTAATGATGCCCAATAAAGTCATACATATATATTTCAGTTGCAAGGTTAATGCAATTATCAAAAGCAAGCAGCTAAAGACAAAGAATAGCAAGTCAATAGATGCACAGGAACTACGCACAGAGCCTTAACTGCTTGCAAATATTCAAATCATAAACAAAGGTCCCTCCACCCTTGCTGTACACATTAAAATGGATATCTCCAAGACTGACTGGAAATATTCAACTGCTTTCCTGAGAAGCCTAATAATACCACCTAAAAGCACTAGTGCACAAAGAAATATGACTCATAAGACATCTAGTGCGAATACGTTTTTCTGTGCTACACTTCTCATTCCTCTCTGCACCTGTGCTACACTTTCAGGCTACATATTTTTAGTTTTTAGAGCAAACACCACGCTGATCAGGATACCACCTTGTCTTTTAACATTGCCTTCTTTCTCCAGGCATTCTGAACACAGAAGCAGTAAGGATCATGATTCCACTGCGAGACATAACCTATGTTACACAGATGGGAAAATTAAGGCACTAACACTCAGACAGATTTCACTGAGCTACAGAAGCCTTGGTAAACACCACATTAGTAACCCAGACACTTTCCCTTCTTTCTACAGTCAATAATAAGAAACAAGGGGACCAGACATCCCTGCCAAAGATTTTTAGGTAAATGGACTTCTCTTTCAGGTTCTGTGAGGTGTGAAGAGTGTTAACCCTATTTTACATACTTACTGCACAGAAATGCCTCTAGGGAGAGTGGCAGCATCAACCAGACACTTCTTCAACCTACCTAAAAATCTGACTTAGGCCCTGTAGGACTTTCTCCACTGCAATGCACTAGGACAAAAAGACTATTAAATCTGTAAACACACCCCATCGGACACAAAGCGCTAGGTCACCAGCAGATAAAGGAATAAAAGCAGGACTCAACTCCCAGACTTCAGTTTCAAATGCCAGATCATGTATTTTTCAAATCCTCTTTAGCTTCTATATTCATCTTCATGCCAAATGGTACAGTCTGACTGACATTGACCTTTCATGTATAGGAAGCTATACTGAGAGAAATGATGGGGACAATCATTAAATTTCTAGCTTCAAAAATTTTGGCTGGAATTGAGATCCAATATTAAGCCAGTTAAATAAGATTGTCAAAAAGAATGAAAAACTGACTAATATATATTGAAAATCAGGCCTTTTCTTTCACTTTTTTTCCCCCACAAGTTTTCCTATCTATTCTTGGCCATTAGAGAAAGGTGGTAAACATAATTCACTGTTTTCTCAGCTAAAGCTATGCTCTCTGTCACAATGTGAACAAAGGACATTGTTTTCTTTCTTTTAGGTGGTTTGATAGACTAAAGAAGAAAAATTCCTAGGAAATGTTTGCCTAGTACTGAAGGAGGAAAAAACCCAACTGTGGGCAATCTAGAGAGAAAGAAAAAAGTGAAAGTGCTGCAGAGTCTTTAAATGACAGTCCAAGACTCGGAGCAAGAGCTTTGAGCCTGGTGCACACAGGTCAGTCAGCACTTTCAGAACTTGTGAAAAGTATTTTGAGAGAGATGAAAAACTGTACAATGATACTGTGACAGGAATTATCTGTTTCATTACTGAAAAGAGTTGAAAAATGTTTTGATCAAAGTTGTTTCGTCCTTCTACACTTGCTATAGGCACTGAAACACAGAACAGAAGGGGATATTGTCCTGCCTTGCTCAAACTGCAGCACTACAAAGCTGGCTGGAAGCATCAGTAAATTTTGATGGTTTGGGGTGCTTTTCTGTTATTTTGTTTTTCTGTCTTCAAGTAGCAAATACTACCTACACCCACAGGCTATATTCAGCTGGAGTACAATTCTGCTAAATCTCATGGGGTAATAACATTTGGCTCTTATATGTCCTAAAAGTACCAAAACCAAGCAAAAAACTCCACAAACATAATAATAATTCTCAGAGGATACTTGGGGCTTTTAGTCCATAAGGAAACTGAGGCACAGACACACAAGCCCATCCTAAAGCCTTGTGAAATCTGCAGGTGGAGAACCCACTGGGCACTCCTCTTGCAGGCTTCACCTTACAGACTGTATCCCAAACAGTCATCCTTGAAAGCATAAAAGTTTTCATAGCTTTTATTCATTTTTAGGCCTGGATTCTTTATATACAGTAACTGAGGCAAAACACTGACAGCCTACCATACTGAGCATTCACTGAAGTAATGATACAAGCATTCAGGAGTGGGACCAAGGTAAGACAAGATGCAGACCTGGCATGCACTATCCACCCCAATGCAGCATGGAATAGACCCAAAGTGCTGGAGATGCCAGGCTATCATATAACAGAATCACAGAATAATAGAATGGTTTCAGTTGGAAGGGGCAACCCCTCTGCCATAGGTAGGGACACCTTCCACTAGACCAGGTTGCTCAAAGCCCCATTCAACCTGGCCTTGAACACTACCACGAATGGGGCACCCACAAGTTCTCGGGGCAACCTGTTCCAATGCCTCACTACCCTCTCAGGAATGAATTTCTTCCCAATATCTATCCTAAACCTTCCCTCTTTCAGTTTAACACCATTTCCCTTTGTCCTATCACAATATGTCCTTGTCAAAAAGTCCCTCCCCAGGTTCCCTTTAGGTACTGGAAGTTGCTATAAGGTCTCCCCAGAGCAACCTTCTCTCCAGGAAGAAACAACCCCAACTCTCCCAGCCTCTCCTCATAGAAGAGCTGTTCTATGCTTCTAATCTTCATGGCCCTCCTCTGGACTTGCTCCAACAGGTCAATCTATCATGGTTTTCCCTCTCATAACATCCTTTAAATTCATGTAGTTCCCTTTATTCACTACTCCAAACGCAGCGACTTAATTCTTTTTGTCTATGGTGCCCAACACAACATGATCTTAATCCCTTGTTGGAGCCCCCTAGAGCTATCATAAAACAACAGTTTTAATCTGTTTTATCCAGTCCTAGTGAATGAAGTTTTTGTGGGTATTTTTTGCCTGCTCTGCCAACTAGATACTTCATAAAGTGAAACAGAATCTCTGCTTCCTTCAGGGCACCTGCTTTCAATTACAGGAAACATACGGCACCTTCAGATTTTTCAGCTTTCAACATCTGTGCTTTGCAGGTACGATTTGTTGCATTCCAATTACTGCTAAACCTGCAGAATGGTGTCGAGCTTTCAGGAACATGCTTGAGAAACACTAGAGCTGGACAGAAAGTAATGGCACTTGCAATCGCTTTTTAATGACTGATTAATGCCCGTTCTGAACCAAATCCTTTAAGTTGTTTAGAAATTTCACCTTGCTCCTCTTGGAAAGTCCATTCAGCCCCAGCTTGATTAGAAACATCACCTCTACCCTGTAGCAGATGAACATACTGGCATTGCTATCCAGGCAAATACATCAGTCTCTCACCTTCCTCTGAAAGATAACGCTATAAATAATACCTTTAAAAGGGAAAACAGCCTGCTATATCAGTCAGGCACAGCTGGTTACCATGCTGGGATGAGACAGTGACAGCTACAGGTTTAATTCTGCATTAGGTTAAATATGTCAGTCTGGGACACACACTGACACACAGATTTATACTCTCCCACCTTTTCCAAAGAGCACTGGTCCATAAAAACCATAGCAGCTCATCCCAGCAACCCCTTAGGACTTCTCCAGGCTGGTACAGTATGACGTAAACCTGAGTGTCTGTTCCTAGAGAGACAGACATCCAGGTGCACTGATGGGAAGAATCTCAGCCTAACCATCACTGTGGTGCTCTCTGCTCCTGCTGCCAGCCTGCTGCCTCCTTATTTCACCCATCGCCACATCGTATCTTGGGCTTGCCAGATCACATCAGCTAAAATATAACTTGCTTTCTGCTTCTACTGGCTGAAGCTCAGGAAAACTTTGCTGGTCCTGTGGAACACAAACCAGCAGCCTCAAGGTCTAATCAGGAGAGAGAAGGAGGCAAGGAGAAGCAGCAGAGTGAACAATGAACACTACTGTTACAAGGAAAAAACAGGGGGGAGCATTTTCTAATCTAGACCTGCAGGAATAGATTTTCATGGATGGATGATGACATATCTGTGGCAGAACAGGACACATGGGAACACTGTGGAACATTCTCCAGGATCAAATCCAGTTGCTTTACTATATAGTGATGGCTACTGGAGTATTTAAGTATTTACACTCCCTGTTAATGTGTTTGTATTCTTTTTATAATTAGAAATACATTGTATTATTTCATATTTATTTACAAGGATCATCATTCTGCTTAAAGTGAATTCAGATCCAGTGGAATTTCACTGAGCTGGCTTAAAGTCACAGATCTGCTACGAAGGGATCTGTGCTGAGTGCTCCTCCTTCACTTGTTCACAATATAAGCAACAGTTAGGGCCATGTATGTGAGAGAGACTGAGAACACAGAAGAAACAATTATTATGCTTACAGAAATCATGACTTCAGAGGATATTTTTAAATTTGAACAAACTTAGAAAAGGGAACTAGCCTGCATTCCAGAAGTCTTTGCTCTTAGATCACATAATTCTGTGCAAGTTTGTACCACTATATCAAGCAGAACAATGTGGCAACTACTAGTTTGTTTTATACCTTTTAACTTGGATTCATCTCTGGGCTTCTGTCTCCTACAGTTCTACTCCAGGAGACTGAAGCAGTAGAATGGGATCCAGGTTCATCTTTGCACTACAAACAGGCTTTACCTCCTACATTTGGTTGAGGACTTTTTCTAATTTAATTATGTTTGCACTTGGATGTAAGTTAAGTCACAGCTCAACCATTAACTGTGCTCTGCTATGGCATCCACCCTCTATATTTGACTTCACTAACTGCCTAATGTTTTGCAGTGAGTTTTTGATAAGTGTGTGTTTGCAGATTTTCATGACAGACTAATAACACCAAAGAAGGCTTCAGGAACGTTTTCAGTAAATATTATGTGTATATTTTCTCAACAGTGTCTGCCTACCAGCACCTTCAGAGCTACATAATCTTATCTAGAATAGGTTTGCATTCTGTTTGTACTAACCAATGTGGTACATACTACTAAGCAAACTGTTATTTGATTAAAGCATTATGCAGAACATAATTCCAGGACACACAGTCATGTGGCTCTGAAGAGGTAGCAGTTCCTATTTCTGTCTTGCAAAAATCTGTTTGCCATCATTAGGTATTTCTTCATTAATCATAATGAAGAATGAGTAGATGAGGGCCTTTACCTGAGCCAGGAACTTCTTAAGGTATTTTGAGAAACTATTTGTTCTCTTGCCTTTGCCTTCTCCCTCCTCTATTGTTATTCCCTATTTAGGCCTAGGATGGATGCCTGGTCCAGCTGCAAATGATTTGAATTTGCAACAACTTCAGAGCAGGCATCTTCCTTTACTGTGTCCAGAGATGACAGAACATCAATTCAGGGAAGACGCTCGAGCTTGGTGGAGAGCAGATGTTCGGCATCTTAACTTTTTCTAGCAATTTATTATATTGTCATCTTTTCGGCTGCTATCAGCAGATGGTTTAACAGTTTGGTGCAGTAGCCAAACTGAAAAGAATCGAGTAGTGCCACTGACCGCATTAGACAGACGAGAACTGATTAGGGCATTATCTTCTCATCTGAAATACGAAAATTGAATTCCACGTTCAGCCATGTGGACATGTCTCATTTGGTGTATAACAACAGTACAATCTAAACTATGGCAGTCGTCTATACAGTCCATATATGAAACAAATTTAAGCTAAGCTAGTTACTAGTAACAGCTGTGAAAGCACAGGCTCTGAAACTCATCCGCTGCAGACAAATCTCTAATCTCTTTGGCTCAGATTTATTAAATTTATGTGTGCGGGATTTCCTGTTTAGTCCATGAAGAGAAATAATCACTTTAGAGGGCAATTCAGACTTCAGGTGGACTAAAATGGAGGTAGAAATGTCTTTCCATTGGCTATAGAGGCATCCTAGGGCAACTGTAGATAAACACTATCTATCTGTGAAGCAGGATAACAGCTTTTTCACAGCAATATCATGAAGATGAATAGAATACATATGGCTTAGAATAATGACAGCAATTATCTACCTCAGTTAGATCAAATTTCTTGGTTTATGTTCGACTTGTCTGCTATTACTACACCAATATGCACCTGCTCAGTAAAGGCAAAGTATTCCCTTTCTATGTCAACAGTTTAAGGTGTTGCTAGAAACCCAAGACCAGAAAGGACATCCTGTATCATTCAGCTTGGTCTCCAGCCAACATGGGTAAACCCAAATAATGATCTCATTCATCACATTCAAGTCCTATAGCCCAGCAAACACAATGATGCTGGTGCCAGTAATAGAGCACAGACTTTGTGCTGAGCCTGCACATTCTCAGGACCCAGGCACGTCAGGTCACACTTGTATTGCCCAGCCTGAAGCTTCATTTTAGCTGCTTTAAGCTGGAGCAGCAATTTACTTAATGACCAGGTGGCTATTGCCTAATATATTTTACTTTTGCTTATCTTCGCATAACGATGTGGTTTAAGTGCAATTTTTATAAAGACAGCAGTAACAAGTAGTTACTCTGCATAGGATGAAATATTTATGATGCCAGGATAATGACAGTATGCAGAGGAACACAGACAGGGAAGGTATTGTTGCAGAGAGCTCAGAAGAGGCAATAACACACAGTGCAGTGCAGAGGAGGCACAAGTTAGTATCAGACAGGGCACAGACTGACACTCGACACCCCAGAGCTACAGAAATTCACCTACAGAAATGCAAACCTGTGGTTTTAGGATAAGAAATAAAAAGTGTCCAACATTTGTAAGACATCATATACATAATGGATTCAGGGGTAGTGTGGTTTTGCAATCCAAGGATGAAAGAGCAAGGTGTAAAAGCATGTTAGAGAACATTAAAAAAACGCCACAATAAAATGGCCAGAAGCAGAGCCCAGATTGAGGATGAAGAAACTATAAACATCAGCATCATGGTCCTCATGGCAAAGAAGAAGAAGAAATTATGAATATACCCCTCCCAATGAAGCCCTTAGTGTCTGACTACTTGCCATAACCACTCCTGAGCTCCAAAAATTAAAGTAAGGGTGAGCGGAACACCCTGGATTGGGGTCTATACTCAAAAATGTATGTATATCCATTTAAAATGTATTATTGAAGCTTTCCCCAAGTAACAGCACTCTTTCTTTTCTCTTAATAAGTAGATCTGGATATAATAAGTAGATCTGGATAATTCTTTGATGAGACCATTAAGATTTCAATTACACTAACAATAAATTTTTGCCTTTTACACAGGGGGCACATTTCATTTGCCTGTAAGAAGATTTTGAATCTAACAATGTTCAATATTAAAGCTAGTCTATTGCCTTCATTCCTCCTCCAAGACAGCTAGGCCACAAACTCACAGCTCTGACCAAGAAAAGAAAAAAGAAAAAAAAAAACCTACTCATTTTTTAGCATGAATATGGCATATTTCTATCTATTACTGTTTTCTGCTCCACTGTAGCAATTACTCTTTCTGTATGTTCCTGCACAGCAGTCACACTCCTGTTAGGCACTGCAAAGTCTAATCAAGACAAACTCTTTCACCTCATCTTGTGGTACAGTCATGGGCTCTCAGCATTTTTTTTTTACTGAGGAAACCCCAGCACAGAAACAGTTTCTTCAGGAAGTTCACAGTGAGACCTGATCCGTCAGTTAAGAGGAAAAGTGCAGCCACAACAATTTTATGCTGATTTCAAACATGTGGGTTTGCTAGAGCAGTTGAGTAGTAACAAAGCGAGTTGCAATAAAATAACAATCATGATAATATGTTAATAGTTTTAATTGAAGTAATTTCTGCAGACAATAAGAATTATACCCTAATGAGTTAATTAATATGATTAGGAAATGTTGTGAAAATGAGTATGTAAAATGATATCACACAGTATCTGGAATGAGTGTAGAGGGGATGGCTCCTCCGAGCACTTCTCGAGGTAAGATTTATGGACATTAACACACAAGGCTTTGGCAAGGTAAACAGCTGTTTCGATTTTAGTTATAATGAACATTAACTCCACATCTCCATTTCTGCTTAATTAAACCTCTGTCTCTGCAGCCGATCAAGAGCAAACAGCAAAGGTAACAGGCACTAATTGGGCCCTGTGCAATTTCAGCCTCAGCTTGGAGCCCAAGTGCTCTGGCTGAACCAAAAAACTCCTGCAAAATACAAAAGTTTCTCTCCTGCTTCCCTCTACACCACATCCAACAATTTCTTCACTCAAAATCAAACAACATATATGCAGCATAAACACAATGGATCATATGAAAGCACTGCAAAACGTACGAAGCAAAAGAATAAATTAAACGTCTTTTTACTGCTGTGCAGGTTGTCACTTCCTTATTATTTCTTATACAACGTAAAGTAAAAAAAACCTGAAGAAACTCACAAAAAGAATCTCAGGCACACTCCTGCCGGACAGCTGACAGTCAAGTCCTGGACTTTTTGATTAATCTTCACCCTCTCCTAGAGAGGATCATCACTGTGTCAACTCAGAGTTAACTACCGAACCAGCACACGGAGGAGAAGGAGGAGGAGGCAGCAACCTGCACTTGAAGTGCACATGTAAAAAAACACGAGGTGCACCTACTAATAGGGAAAGCCTCAAGAACCGCCGTGCAGTGCCCCAAATGTTCTTTGAAGAGCACAGAGTCTCCCTGTACAAAATGTCCCCCTGTCCTCCTCACGACATGCGTCAGTCAGAGCCAAAGCAGCTTCGTCTGAGAGGAACTGGACGTGACAGAGCACAGACTGCTCCTTCCACACTTACCAAGGGAAAAAATAAAAATAGAGGAACTTGTGCCCTAAAGGACACCAGAAAATTCTACTAATGAATCTTTAAGACAAGATGGGGTAAGAAAATGGTTGAAATACCTCATAGCCCCTTAGACCTGGAAGTGACAGCTGCAGCCTCTCTTGAAGAGCCTCACTTCACGAGCATGCTCCTCAAGGTTTCTTTCCGACCTACAACCTTTATCTGAGCTTCCTTTGTGGCTTAGTAATACAAAAACTGTCGCTTAATCGTTACGCTGAAACCATTTGCTCCCTGGTTAACTTTTTTTTCTCCCCCCCACAGCTGAAAGCTGCGAGTTCACAAACATAGTAGGCAAAAGCTAGGGAAAATATCCTGTGGTTCACTACAAACACACAATAACCTTTAATATAAAATACATATTAACTTGCGGCGCAGTAATAGGCAGTTGGGATTTACATGCACAACGAGGTTCATCTTCAAAAAGCACCATTTTGCAGCTCTCTGAAGGAAGTGGTAAATACTGTGCCCCTTCATGGGAGGTTGACTCCCTACGCCCTAAACTGAGAGCAGACGTTAAATATAAATCACTTAATTGCTTGTTTTATTTGATACCCAAGTACTTCATGCTAATAAAGTTAAGTATTACAGAATTACAATGTGACAAATTATACACCCATCTCATAAAAGAAATATTACTGAAACAGAGTCAGATCTGAAAAGCTTTCAACAACATACAGTGTATGGCTAATTTTAGATGATTCCTCAATCACTGGAGAGTTTGCAGTGTACACAGCCAACCCAGCTCAATCAACTGGCTTCTATCTCCATGACTCCAGGTCACATTATCTCATGAATGAACTGTTATGTAGGTCAGTCAAGAGTCATCTTCTAATTGAATGCACGTTTCAGCCTTGGCATTTATGCTCTAGATATCAAGGCTGTAGACAATTGGATGAGCCAAAAGAAAATATGAAGGAAGGGGCTGTGATAATTAGGCTTTGTTTCAGACAACAGGCATGGGAACAGATGCTAGCAGAAGCTTGTAAATAACCATTTTCATTTTAACTGGATTTAATACAGGTGGAAAGTGCAGGAGCAACAGGCTCAGTGGAGAGAGGCTTTGTTGGGTCACAGATCGGATTTTAGCCACAAATCAAGTGTTGTCCCTCAGCTTGACTGAGAGGTATATTGGTCTCTGCTAAGGCATGTGCCAAACACGTGTCTGCTTACTTGCAGTAACTGATACCACCAACTCTCTTTGCATAGGCCCCTGAATGGTCATCAGGAAGGAATATTTTTGGTTGTCTCCAAATCAAGGTAGATTCTAGACAACAACAGAACTGAAAGTTTCCATTCTCCATCGCCAATCTCCTGAGTCATGCCTGTACTTACATGTTTTAAAGGTCTTTGGGAAGACTTCCCAGTATGGTTCATGAGATGTTTATTTAATTTCACAAGCAGGAGGCTAATGTAAAATACACTAGAGTTATAGTCCTGGTAATACTTATGTAAAATGAAGAATATCAGACTGGAGATGTACAATGTAACTAAAGCAAGGGAGTTATTGCTTTATAGAAATGCTTTGAACAGACATTTCATTTCACTTCCCATTCAATCCAAGCTATTCTAATTTAGACATAAAAACAAAATTGCAACTGATTAAAATTGGGTTGGCATTAGTTCCTGTATGAGCAAATACATGGCTCACATTCAGATAAAAGCCAAACTGTGTAAATGCAGCCCTGCCTGTACTTTACAATGGTGACCCAGCAGCTATTTACTAGTTACTTAGGTATTTTCACTTTTCAGAAACAGCTCACAAAGGATTTTCTCCTCCTTTGTGCTCCTCCAACATTGAAAATAATTTCTGGAGTGCAAAGGGTTAAAACTACTAAAGTGAAAGCAAAATGCCCTAGGCCAAGTTTTCCTGTAGCCTGTATACTTGGTTGCATTTTCATCTCCTGTGTCCTGACAGCTGTTATCTTCAAGTGTGCTTAGACATGCCCACTGCTGTTCCAGCAGCCTTTTTGTTCAACTCCAAGCTTGCTTTTAAAAGCTTTAAAACCTTGATGCATGTGGGCAGTAGAAGGGGGATGCAAGAAGCAGGACCTATTATATGGGAGATATCTTGTCCTGTCTTGTGCCCCACCTGCTTCAAAACAGGGAGTTTTAAACAAGTACTAAAGTATCTTCAATAGAAACAAACCCCCCAAACTACCTATGTATGTGTCTCTATCTCCAAAAAAGCCTTTGCTCGGGGGTACTCATCTCCCAGCAGCAACTGGTTCGCACTCATCGAGTGTGATTCTTAGGAGGGAGTGAGAGCAGTTACAAACATCTGTTAGTTAAGTCTCAATTTGCACATGAGATGGGTAATACACCAATTTTACAAATGGGTATGTTTAAATCACACAGCACTGGGCAAAGCTGGCCAACACATGGTCAGGAGCACAAGCTGGAAGAAGGAAAACTGAGTTTCCTTGTTCTGGATACTATTCTTCTAAATAAAATAAAAATAAAATAAAGGCTATACAAGTGCATCCCAGATGTTGATGACTTTTACTTTGCAAAAGGCAAAGTCTGAATAATTTTCCTGCAATTAAACACAGATATCCATACAAACAACAAAAAAAAAAAAATCCACAAACTAGTTATCGATGAATAAAATTGCATCACATGCAATTTGCAAGACAGAGTATTAATGTATTTTTAATGGCTGAACCAAGGGAAGGTCATTATACAATGTTTTAATTCTAGTACATTAGTGTTGCATTTATACATTAGCAGTTAATGTGATAATATCAAACTCACCACTAGTTGTGACATCATAAAAAATATAGGCAGTTTTAGTATTCTTTTGGATTAAAAAAAAAAAAATCAGCATTATTATCAAGCTCCCCTACTCCAGCCTTTGGGAGATTGTATACCTTGCTGTATCAATTTTACATGCAAGGTGAAAACTATAATGGGAAGGGAACAGATGTGGAAAATGTAAATCTTTGGCAAAGTGCACAATCAACAAAGGCAGAGAGGGTTTTGCTGTTGTTTTTCAGTTGTGGTTTTTGTTTTGGTTTGTTGGGAGTTTTTTGCAAATTAAATCATTTTAATGCTCCTTGACCTGCAAATGGCATTTTTAATGGAATTCAGGAAATTATAGAAGTGGAAAAAAAACTCAAAATGAATGGGAAAACTGAGGAAAGAGCCTCTTCAGCAGAGATTCTTTTTGATCCTTGAAAAGTCACCTGCAAAATTCTGACACTCAGCCCTGTTACAGTAGGCTGATGCTTCTCAAAGCTAATTTTGGGTAGTTCAGGAACAAAATTCAATGTGTTGGGTCCAGTATGCAGACATTGTGTATATCCATCAAAGGCAAAGTATCCTCCTGGAATTAGCACTTACAGAATGGAGTATCTCCCTGAAGATCACACCTACAGCTTACTTTACACAGTTTCTAAATCCAGATGGTTGTTTATAATGCTATTAATTTTTTAGCTTCCCTCCTTCATCCCATCTTCCTCACTCACTTTCTATAGATTAACATTTAGCAAAATGAAAATTTCCTGAAGGTAATTACCTGGCTGCAATTCAAGACATTCATAAAAATTACAGTTTCTTTTGGCAAGGGCCTGTGCTTGGGAGGGGTGGAGGCAAGAACACAGGGCAGCAGATCTGAAACACAGAGTTTCCAAAGATGAACCTGTGCAGGCTCTGTGTGCTCTGCTTTTGACTCACCTCCTGTTTCCTTCACGTGCATTTGCCCCACACAGGAGTTTGGCAGAGACCCTGTGTTTCTCAGGAGATACATGCTGACTCTCAAGTGATTTTTTTTGCCCTCAGAGCTATGGCACATCATCTGCTGTGTGGATGGCACCACGCTCTGTGCAGCTCGGCTGTCAGGATGGCCTGCGCTGTGGTTGGGGCTTATCACCTCTGCAGGCACATAGTGGCAATTTTGCTAAACCACATCGTAATGAAAAAAGGGAAACCAAGTCACAGTCTTTGCTATCACTAGTAATCAAGTGGAGTTCTGTTCCATCCCTGGCATTTTGTCTTCCCTGCCACTCTGTCACCTCTTCTCAGGGGTTGGCCTGATTAACCATTGCAACTATCCCAATTGAAGGCAAGTTTAGCTTTGATGTAGTCAGACTAAAAACCTCAGAGAATTTCTACCACTATGCTCTGAGAGCAGCACAGAGCTGATAAAAGCAGAGACCCTCAAACATTCCTGTACCAGTCGTTGGTGACATAGATGTCACCAAAAATTTAACCAAAGCAATGTTGGATCATGCCTGGGTTTGTTCAGATGACTGCATCTGTGTCCTTCACTACCACTGATCTTGGTCTTTATTATTTTACTTTTTTATTATATGGCTTTCCCCCACCAGTCTCCTAAAAGCTATTCATGGAAACCACATCAGTTTTCAAAAAAGTTTACATTTGCTTTTACATTATTTTTCTGCCCCATTTTTTTTCTCCATACTGTTAAAAAACTGTTTTACCTCTACTAACTGTTCACAGTTGCTTTATCTTTCAAATACTCTTTCTTGTTTCACAGTTTGGGGTGTTTTTTGGAGGCAGGTGCTCATAGAACTACAGATACAGTGATATTGCAGCAATGTTTGGAGGACTGTTTGAATCCAGAGGCACTTTACCTGCATAGGTGAATGGAATATTTCAAAGATTTCCTTTTTAACTGATACAGAATGCTCTCATCCCTTCTTTTAGGTACTAAAGTCATTTCCCTATTATGCTGCAAGAGGTTACATTGATTCTCTTGTCTGAAAAAATATTTAGGCTTAGGCAAAATAGAATAAAATAGATCAGCAACTATTAACTAAGCATGCAAATGGACAGCATTTAATAAAAGACCTTTTGGGACAATTTATGCAATTATGAATATGTAATCTGGTTTGACCTCTGCTTACTGAAATATTGACAAGGACAGGTACTCTGACTACAAGTCATGCATCCAAAAAAACATAGTACAAATCAAAATCAAAACTGAAAGGACACAACCCACCAGATCACAGGAGATCCTGTGGTTTCCCATTTAAAAAATGGACAAAGGAAGTTTTCAGTCCATGTGGTTTCAAAGAAAAAAAAAGAAATATGAAGCAAGAGTATCCTAGAGGTTTATGATTCCCAAGACAAAGAAATATATATATATATATATGATGAGATTTTTAGGTCCTTTGGTTTCACAGAAATTTTGCATTTCTCAACTCATTTAAAGACTTCTAAAGTCATGATATTATTTCTAATGATTTGAACTTAGCAGCACCTTCCAATTTTGCAACTTGTTTTGTGTTTCTCTAATCCTTTGATTGTTTTAATTTGCAGGGAGACGTGAATGAAATTTGTCTTTGCTTAACACACTGTAAGCTTGAACCAACACAAAGATCAGTGCTAAGAGCTGTTTTATGTCGAAGTCTGAAAAGGAAGGTATCCTAGTGGGATCTACTATGGAAGAATCACGTATATTTTGCCTAAACTACTTTATTTAGCTTTTAAGTACTCAGCTTCATGGAAATGCAAAATTGCCCCCTGCATCTCCCTAGAAGCCAGCCTGAGGTGGCTCCAGTTGGGTTCCCAAGGCACTTGCACACTGATCAAGAAAATATGTAGACAACAGTATATGCTACAGAACAGTTCATCTCACTGCTGGTACCTCCAGTACTCCAAGACTGAGATAAGCAAGGTGATTAATATCACATAAGAGAAATCAGAAAGCAAGAGGTTGAAAAGGAAAAGGAATAAAATGAAAAAAACCCCAAACCACATTCATCCCTCTAAGTCCCATCCAAACCCAAGTTGCCCAAATTTGGTCACGGCTCTTTATACTCTGAGAGTTTTACATCAGAGCTATTTGTTGAACTGGGGAAATTGCAGCTGGAAAAGAGATAAGAAAGGCATGAAAATGGAAGGTCTTACGACAACCAAGCTTGGCTTTGTATAAGGATCACGTTACATGGGATAAATCAAGTGTAATGGTATGTGATCAGGGCAGGTAGAGACAGGAGCACTAAGGAGTACAGCTGTGGTTTAATGCTCTCCTCAGCACACTGGCAGCACGGCTTCGTTATCAGCCCCAACTCGCTGACTATCACAAACCTGAGCCAACTGACAAAAATTTCCATTAACGAATATTTATAGGGCAAAAGGTTAACTAATACAGAAAAGCGGGACTGAACTCACTGCAGAACACAGTCAGGGAAAGAAATTTGGCAAAGTTAAAAAGGCTGAATTTTTGTGCAGAGCAATTGCTGGAAACAAGTTTTAAAAAAAATCACTTGGACTTCAAATTCAAAGTGAAAGCAGGAGGTTGCATGAGGACTTCTAGACAAAAAAAAGAGATTGAGTATCCAACCACGGCCAGCAGTAGAACCATAGAGCAGAATTAGATATTTTAATAAAGGGTCTGAGCTGAGTCTGAGTGCTGGTTACTTGCTGTATGCGAGCTGAAAAAAATTATTTAGGTTTTAAAGATGATATGCAATATTTTTAAGCTCTCTGCATCATTGTGGGAAGGGCAGAGGTAATAATGATGATTGTAGAGAATTACATTGGTAATTCTTCTCTATAACTAACAACTTGCATATAGGACACAAAGACCAACTACAATAAAAGGAAATTATTCACAAAACTAGGATATTTGGGATTGGAAATGAGCAAATTGCTTCAAAAAATATTGCAACTTTAAGTTTTTAAAAGCAGAACTTGAATACGGTGCACTGAAGTCTATACATTTTCCAATTTTTAGCCCAAGACTGTTTACAGTAAAAAAGAAGGAAATATCATGTTTCTTTCTTCATTAAGGTGCTTATGCACTTGAAATAAATACACAGCACATATCAAATTTCTTTTCCTTGAGTCTCTCGATTGTTGCTTTTTTCTAAAGCCTATGCTATTACAGTGGAGTCATAAATGGAATTAATAATTATCACATTTACCAAAAGTTTGAACTGATGAGACTTAGACAGGAAGTGTTACATTCACACTGCATTTTGAATCTAAACACTCAAAACATGATTCAGTTTGGTTGTGCTTTTAATACCTTCTTGTTAAGCCTAATAGCTTTGCATTGTACAACAGGAATTACCAGGCAACAACTGCTACACCATTGCCTGAACACTGACAGATGAACCTAAGTTTCAACAACAGATTTTAAATTTCTGAATTTTCAAATACTTTACATATTCCTACACTGCCTCAAAGCTACTACAGCAAACTGAGCATTAGGCTCATGTGTGAGTGAAAAATCATTGAATTGCAGTTGGAGGTAGCTGTATTCCTAGGAAAAAGACAGCATTTATGTAGAAATAAAGCATTTTCAGAAAGTTGGAGAATGATGACCTGTTTGAAAGTTTTTAGATTCCCAAGAGTTTGATGCAAAAATTGCCATTTTGCAGAGGTTCTACAAGGCTTTCCCACTACACCAATACTGTGATCTTCTCTTGCCCTTTTTATCCAGCTCTTTTTAAGCAGACCTTAATGCTCAAAATGAGAACAAATACTGAGGAAGACACATGCTCATGGCCGCAAACACCTGTGCTATGGTGCATTCTGTCTCCATGCTGTAACAGAGCTTTATGCGTGAAGGTCACAGCATGCAGTAGCATGAGAGTCTTGTGATTCCCTACCACAACAGCACTCTCCTTTTTGCACCCAAAACTTTCAGTTTATGGAGAAAAGCAGTACCCAACAGACCTGCTCTGCAAGCTCACCCAACATACTTTGAAAAAGGTTTTATGCAGGAAAATACCCATGAGCTGAAACCTAAATCTTTGTGGAGGCATGCACTGGGTCTTCCCTTCATCCACCAACGGTTTGGGAAGGTTCTATAAGAGGGGATAATGCAGGTGTTTTCTAGTTCTTGGTATTTTCCTGTTCCTTCAGCATTAATTTGAAAAAGACATTGCCTTTTTCTAGCTGCAAGAGCGAGACAGTCGGTGGCCAGCTCTTTAGGAAAGAGAAGGCTTGCCATTCACTGAGGTCTCAAGCAAGAGCAAAGCTGCCTCTTTCAGCCACGCTGCTGCCTTTCCCTAGACTTCCTCCACCCTCCATAACCATGGGAAACCATGTCCTAGAAAGAAATGCTGGAAAGGTGTGAAGAGTAAAGAACTTCAATCTGTCATTGCACAGCACTGTCAGCTTGGAAAGACTCAAAAAACATGGAGGAAAAAACCTGAATCTGAAAACGCAGAAATAAAAAAATGGGAAGCAGCATGGAAGTATTTCTTTCAAAACTTGACTATTTAAAGCATCATTCACCAACTTTTGTCCCCTGCAGTTAATGAAGAGACAAGCAAGGTGAGCTGCCTCTGCTGGAAGATGGAAACCTGACAGGTCCCTTCACCTGTAGGGCCAGAGACAACAAAGAGGACCCTGACCCTACAGGGCCTGATCCAGCAGCTAATATTGCCTCATCTTAACGAAAACACACAACAACTTATGGACACAACTGTTTTTCTGACATGCATACCTCCCACAAATACTAATCTCACACCTACTATAACTCTGGTTATCTGTTCTGAGCAGCAAGTTTTTGTACAAGTCCAGTCTAACACATCATGAAACAACACAATTTTTAGCACAAGAACAGAGCACTTCACCAAATCTGGTCCTTCCATAGAGTATCTCCTCCTACAACCAAACCAACTCATACAGCCTCATGTAGATACAACCTCCTCACACAACCTGAATGCTACTGCAAAAAGTTTGTCTGCCCGCACAGAGCACTTATTGCACTCATGGTAGTTGATAAATAAGAATGTGCTGCACATGGTTCAACAACAAATCCAGGGCCCCTAAGCAAGAACAGGAGGTGCAAGTGAAAAGTAGCAAAGTTGAAAAGCAGACAAAGATAAAGTAGCCAGTTTTCTATTGAGGTTAAAATTTCAAATGACTGTTTCAGTGAAGCAGCAGTAGGTTTATGGCATTTCAAGAACTCTACGTAAAAATAAACTAAGTGATTCAGTTTAACTGAATTTAATAAAAAGACATCAAATCACAAAGGGAAACATTCAACAAGCAAATAATACATTCTTTGGTGAGGTAACACAGACTATAAAACAAAGCCACCACCCCGAACAGGCTCAAGAAACTCTTATCTCACCAGACCCAGACAGCCGCACCTGTCCTCACCAGGGGCTATCAGGAAATCTAGCTCATTCTGGTCCCTACCTGGAGACAGCGGAGCAGACACACGCAAAGCATGGCAGACAACTGTTCAAGAAGTCATACTCAATGCTGCTCACTTCCAGCCTTCCCAAACCTCCCACCTGTTCCCCATAGGAAAGCACAAGCATGATAATCACTCCTTGAATTTTTTTTCCCCCGATAACGAAGTTTAGCACTTTTGAGAAACACCCAGAATAATGTTGCTTCAGAAAGCGCAAGTAAATAACAAGCAGTATCTTCTAGCCCCCGGGGTAGTAAGTTACACCCAGAATCCTATTTAGCACTTTACATAATTCACAGTTTCTCTGGTTACATACTTCGTCAAATATGACATCCAGCTGGGAAAGTTGGTCCACTTTATTGTCATATGGCAGTTGCTTGCTTTATATCATCCAAATATCAATTAAAAAGCGAAGCCAGAACTGTAAGGCAGCTATCTTCATATTTTCATGTCACACTTGCATATATACACACAAATACTCGCTGTCATTCAAAGAGGAAAAATAACCTTGCCTGAAATGTAAACCAGCTCTGCAGTGTTAGGCAGCAAGTGCAATTTCCAAAAACCTTGAGAAAGAGAACAATGAACAGACGTGCTTAAATTCTGCGTCAGCTACTTTAATGGTGCAGTTTTTCAGATAACCAAAATTAAATCATAATATGCTGTCAAATAACAGAACTAGATCCCAGAAGTCAACATGCCAGCATTTTAAAAACACAGCATATGGATATAGAGTCTTTGAGGATACATATGCACTTAGCAAATATTAGAAAAATCAATCAGAATCAAAACCAAACTCGCTGAAACGACTAGATGCCTTGTGTTATTAATTTCTAATCCTAATTGCATGATTTCATTCATCAGGGTTTATATATGCACCAGTACACTACTGAGGCAGTTAAAATTAAACGCATCCCATTTTTTCCCCAGAAAAGTAATGGACTTTAACAGTCGTTTTATTGCAATGAGAGATATTAGCATGTAATTCTGCTCCTAACTCCAGGTTATAATGTAAGTGGATCCATTGATCACTTGCAAAAGGCAACAAAAAGAAAGTTTTGCTTGATGCTGAGGGCAAATAAAATCCTGACCAGATTGTCCATTATTCGCGGGGGAAATCCATCCACTATCCAAGTACAACAGAAATATTTTGCCAATGACTTAGTCAGAATTGTAGCACACAAATACTAAAAATAGACCAGGAAAGGCCACGTAACAAATCTATAATGCACCAAACACATATTGCTCTATAAGAATATAGCAAATTCACTATGAAAGATTTTAGCTCCCACAAAGTAAGACAAGCACAAAAAAATCCAGAGGAAAAGATACATATCACAAGAGTTACCTGAGGTTTCTACACAATTTTTCATGCCTAGCTCTCACAGCAGGTTACAAGTGTAAGTGGAATGATCTGTAACCTACAGATGGAGGGAATAAGGTTAACTAGGGCAGCAGAGAAAGTCAACGATTCATTCCACTGGAAAAAAACTGCCTCTAACATGCACTGTATTAACAAACAGCCTTTGGAAAAAGTAAATTTGACACTCATGGGGGAAAAAAAAGTTTAATTAATTAGTGGGGTGTACCACTACCCATTTAATGCACACAGATCCCTGTGGTTTAAATTTGAAGTTACATACGTGTATTGTATACACACAGAACGAGGCGTTTAGAGGGGAAAAATGGAAATTAGATTAGGAAAAAAGTGTGCTTCATAACTCAAGCACTATAATCACTACAAAAGAGTAACAGCTATGAAATATTTAAGAGTCAACATTAATATCATTAGACTTCAAAGGATATCACCTTCTCAGCGCCAGCTTCTTGCATTGATCATCTGCGGAATGAGCAGCCTCACATCAGTTTGTTTGCAGAAGCTTCTTTCCAACCATATCAGCTAGAAATGAAACACTTGAATTCTCTAAAAGCCATAAAATGCCCTTACAAAGCTCAGCTCTGTACCTTCTCAAGTCCACTCCTGGATTTCTCAGGAACTTTTTAAATAATTTAATATTTCCATGGGGAGAATAGGAACACTCTTTAAGAACAAGAAGATATTAAACGCTAACAAGGAGATAAGAGGTTTTTGAACACGAACGTCATATATTTGCAAAGCCTTCTTCCAGTTTTCATGCACTCTTTTCTCCATATGTAACCATGGTGGATAGAACAGCAGTGAACACTGAAACTGCATTGCATTATTGTGTATAATAAGAGCTTGACATTTTTATTTTCTCCAAGGAGAAGCACTGCCTATATGCTCTCTAGTGGATGAACAGGGTTTTTACAAGGTCCCTCCTTCCCCCTCCTTTAAATGTGATCAAATATGAATTGAAAGGCTTTTATTCTGCCAGAATCCCAGTCCAAGGTTTTGTGTTTCTCTAGCAACGATGACACACTAACAACTGAAGCAGGGCAGAGAGCTGCTTCTCCTCCATCTCTCTACTGTCAGGTGCCATCTGTGTCAGGGGGGTGGGAACACCATGCAACTTTTCACCTGGATATTGTCAAGGATAAAGGGTAAATAGATTACTACTAAATTCTTTTATAGTATGTTTTGTAGTGTACATTTGCCATGAGTACCCATACATTAAGTCCTTCAGAGGCAATTCCAGAATTTCACAAGTAACTCTACTTGGCTAGAAATCAAATATCAAGTTACTGCGGTATGAATTCACCAAAGGGGAATTCTTCCCATGCTCCCTGCCTCACAGTCCTCCTGCACTACTTCTTCATTGTCCCTACGTCCCACTTGGATGGAAGGAGGATTTTAACAAATGGTGTCCTAGAAAGACTACATTTTCCACACTGAAAGTATGCTAGGGAGGGATGCAAGGAGAACGGACTCTCACGTTTCACCTACCTAAAGGCCACCATGGTTTCACAAAAACCTGCACCCTCACATAGACAGCAAAGTAGCCAGTAGTTAGGAAATTCATATTTATGACCTAAGACTAAGCACAGCTGAAAAAAAATAGTTATCTTTGCTTTAACTGTTTCTTGGGTAAGCCAAGGGCTTTAGGCTCCAGGAGCAATGGCCTTTCATCAACACTAAGTTAAAACACGTTTCCCTAAATATTATCAGAATTTTCTCCTTTTAGCAGAGGAATCATGCAAGAAATCCTCTCCCCTCCCAGACAGCAGGTGCACAGGCTGCAAGAGCCCATTTTCCTTTAGATTAGCTGTATGCATCACTTCTTAAAAATTTATAAATCACTTAGCTTTCCAAGAGCCAAATTCCCAACAGAATAACTGGAATTACAGCCATGCTAGCAGTAAAGGAAGAGAGAGTTTGTTAGAGTTGGCATAATATAGTGAACTATGCCATAAATTACTTTAGGAAATGGCTGCTAATGCCCTTTCTCTGCAGACTTGGGGGATACCACTCTCCCCACAGTCCACTTCTGTGGAAATTAAAGGAGTTTAGCCATCTGAACAGAGGATATAGGTTTCTGCTCATCTGAAAGCATTTTTTCCCACCTAGAGGGCATAATCACCAATTACATCTAGAGAATATAAATTTAATTATTTTTATTAGCTAATACGATTTCTATCAGCAAGGAAAGAAAACACACTCTCAGAACTACCAGCAGAAATTAGCACATTCACAACAAGCTGCAAGAGGAGACACTTCTTGGGACATTTCCTTAGAGCTGACTGAGGGAGAGGTCCTGAAGGAGGCTTTGATGAGCAGTAAAAAATCCAAAACTGAAACAACAAAGAAAACCCTGAAACCTTTCTTTGTTCCTTCTCAACTCACCCTTTCTTTTTTCCTTTCCTTTCCTTCTTGACTCTGATTTCTGTATTTTTAGTCTTCAAAAATAAATTTTTATATATTGCACATTCTGTACACTGAAAGCCACGTATCTCCTCCTTTGGGCTTTTGAAGTCTGGCAATTTTGTAGACTGCCTTACTCTGGAACTTCAGTTTTGTTTTGCTTTGAAAATATTCATTAAAACAGCACATTTTTTAAACGTCTCGTTTTCCTGGTTTCTACCCAGACCCCTAGATCTCTCCACATGTCATCTTGTCCCATCTCAAGTGCACAAAGTTCTGATGTCTGAGGCTGTATAGGTCACACCATTGGCTCTTCTCATCAGTGGACAGAAATTTGCCCTCCAAGTCCATTTATTCCATCTATTGTACACCTGTGGGTCAAGAAGAGACAAACATCTGTACCTGGCGTGCCCCTTCTCCTCCACCAAGGGGCAAAGAAAAAAACAAGTTTACAGCCTTGGATTTCCAAGTAAGCTGCTTGAGCCAGGGGCAGTAATTCCTATTTTAACCCGTTTTCAAGAAAAATCTAACCTGTAGTCTATAGACCACTGTGATTCAGGGATCCATAGGTAGGAAACCACCTCTGTAGCACAACTGGGCACAGCATGGGGTGAATGCCTATAGTACTGCAGGGAGATGGTGTTGCAGCTGGGCAAGATGCACTGAAGGGGCACCGAGTTCTGCTAATTATCACCACAATATCAACTAGAATAGCAGAGATACCAACACCAGCACTCAGCATCAGGCACAGATGTGTGGGGCCCTGGCACATGGCTGGTTCACTCTGCAGTCTCTGCCATCGTGTCTTTTGTTGTCACAACCCATGGCAGCCAGGATCAAAGCCTGCTGAAGGTGTACCTCAGAAAGCAGCACAGACACAACCCTGGGTCTATTAAGTGCCAGGTACCACCCGCTTTGTATTCCATACTCTGGCAAACACAACCATCCATCAGGTTTGTCTTTTCCTTGCAAGCGTCTCTAGGGGAGAGACAGAAACACATGTGCTGCAGTATGACCTTCCTTCAGATCCAACTTTTCCTCCTCTTTACTTCTCCCCAGTTCTGCTCACGAGAGGAGCTTGGTGCTGCCCAACTGAGAGCTGCAACCAAAGCTGTGCTGCAGCACCTGTGTGCAGGGTGAATCAGCACCTTTTCCCCCCAAAAAAAGGCTGCTGGGAGAGCTGGGGCAGTTACATAAGGCTGCAGCAGCCCAGCAAAGTTGATGTCAGAGAGATGAGGCAAGAGCAGCACCAGCAAAGTTCGTCAGAAGGCACGGATGCCTCTCAGAGAGGACTTTCCAGGTAACCCTTTATGGTGACATGAACACTGAGCAGTAACTCACATTTCTCATCTCTTTACAGCGAAGCCCAAATGACTCCCAGACCTATGTGAAGCAGTGGAGTCAGAGCTCCCTTTGCACTCATGGCCATGTGCAGGAAGCAGCCACTAATTGTCTAGCAGCTGTGGGGTGATGAGGGGGGCTGACAACCCCTCCGAGGCATGTCCTGGCTCCTCCACACACTGGTGAAACAGAGATGAAGAGAACTAGGCTACACCTTGCCATAGGAGCTGTGTTACTCCTTAAGCATCCCTGAAGGCATCGTTATATCCACTGTCATTAGGGCTCTCTCTGCTCTATGGGAAGGGAAAAGGTGACTAATGACTACTATAGGAGAACATCCAACTAAGCGCTGCACCTTACCCACCGCACTCCAAGCTAGAGCTGGATCATTTGAAAACACACAAACTGTCAACCCTCTATCACATGTAATTTTAATTGACTGTCATTTCAGAAACCTCTTCCAACCCAGGAGTTTGCATCCTACTTCCAGTCTGCAAAGCCATCACAAATCCTCTTGAGCATTTTCCATTTTTCATATTCCTTCTCGGTTTTTAGGTTTTGCATTTATATTTATTTCCAAAACCTCTTGCAAAGCTCTCCTCAAAGGGGGCTGGAATTTGCTACTCAGCAGCATGGCATGCATATTTGTATAGCAATGCTGACCACTTTCACAAGGGACTGCTTGTGATCAGTAACACAAAAGAAGAGACAGGAGGATTTTCCACGTGACTCCTCTCCCCCCCCCCCCGTGTTGGTTTTGAGTGGTTTTGTGTTTTGGTTTGTTTTGGTTTTTTTGTATCACTACGTAGGAATCACAAACCCTGGGAGGAGATTTACTATCTGCACTGCCGTCTCTGATACTGCCCTTTTTTGCACCTTTAAACACATTCAGAACACTCGTTCCTCACTCCCTGCCAGATCTTTCTGCTTCACCACTCCCAACGTGTTCCTTTTTTTATCACTCCCTCCCCCTTTTCACTCATTTGTTTTAGTATTTCTTTCCCAGGATTCTGCAATTTTTCAAACTGCTGCTTTTGGAGGGCGCCACCTCCTTGACTACTACTAAAATCCCTCCTGAAAACACATCTGCTGAACTACTCGTCAGAAATTAGTCCTGAAAATTGTCTCTTTTTATATGCAATGGTGTGCCTGTTCTCCAAGCCCAGATTCACCTACCCAGGAGCACAGTCACCCTAGACTTCAGCTGAGAACAACAGAGAGAAAGAGGGGGAGAAACACCTCCGGAGGATCGTTCTGAGCACCTAAGATTTAATGTAATAGAACTATTAATAATACATAAGAAAAGAATTATCCAGAGCTTTTTAGTCTGAAAAATCTACAGCTCAAGTCCCATCTGAATTGAAGAGATTTTTTTTTTCTTGTTCGCTGGGACATGAATTAGTACCAAGTACATAACCTACATTTCCAGTTGAACGTGCAGTATTGCATACAGCCCTTGCTTTATATTGTAGTTCCATCTTCCAAGTATAATCGTCTTAAACTTGCACTGAAATGCACTTGTCATTTACTGCCCATTGTGACAACTGTCAAGGCTTTTTTTTTTTTTTTAATCCCATTCCTTGTTCTGTTGTTCTGAGTCATTAACTCCATCTCCAATTTTAGTATTTACAGCCCTAAATTGGATGGATAGCTTGTTTTCAGCATAGGAGTCCAGATTGCAATTGTTGGTGTCTCTTTCTCTTAATTTTCAGCACGATGTGCACTGGGTTGAATTCTCCAAGTGGTGGGAGGCAAAGTACTTAATGTACAAACCGGACCACATCCTTAGCCCTGGACTCAGTGGGGCTCTACATCATTAAAATTAGGCACTTAGTTAAACGCTTTGCTGAATCAGCACCAATAGCCCAGAGCCTAAAAGCCTTGAGCACCGTCTTTAAAAGCAGATCTTCGCCCCACTCCTATTCACTTCAGTGCAACCAAAAAAGTTTCCATCACACATGAACTTATCTTTTCTCTCTCAAATGGTGTCTAATTCAAGCTTCTAATCTGCAGCTTTTTATCTTATTCATTGCTCCCTGAATGTGGAATTCACTATCTATTTTCAAAAGGGAAGTAAGTACAACCACTGTTTCCTAGACAACAGGAGAAAATTAACTCTTCCCCCACCCCTCCCAAAACAGAGGCAGAAATATTGGATTTTGCTATCTGAACCACATTAAAGAGGAGCTACCTCTAAAATAACTGAGGTTAGAAAGCAATGCATGAGGGGAAAAGAATGTCACACTGCTACGTCACAAAATCATACCTTGCCTTTCACTCCACAGACCTTCCCAAGCAAAACACAATTAGCCTCAGCTACAGAATCTACAGACTCATCTTGACTTATGATAATTAGAGCAGAGAAATGAAATTCCAAAAATTTCACTCATCTAGCGTGGGTAAAAATCCCTGTTTTTTCAGCAGGGCACACAAACAGAAATCTAGAGCTGATCATCTTTGCATGACATTTCTGTAGGCACCAGTACTGCATAAATCAGAGTTTGCAAAGAAACAAAGTGCAAATTAAGCTGATTCTACCGTGCCGCTAACCCTGTGAGAAGTATTCATCCAGCAGGACTCTGGTCTGGCTAAACCTCTGCCTTTATAACCTGGAATCCAGTGATGTCTCATGCTGGGGAACCTGTACCTGCTTTTATATTATTTCCTTGTAAAACTGCTGGGCTGCACCACTCTGAGGTGACATTAAAGGGGAATAAGCATTTTTTAGACACAGAGAAAGTGAAACTGTTTCAACTTGTTTTATATTTCAGTGCTTTACGATTAGTTTTATGAAGCCTTGAAGATCCTGCAGTCTTTTCACAGTTGTGTTTTGTAGCCATTTGCCTGTATTCTGACCATGCCTTCCAGCCCAGACCAGAGTGAGCCCTGAGACACACCACAATACAAATAAAAGTGATTTGGGAGCATCATATATGTTTATAACAGAGGTGAAGAAGAGATTAATTTTCTATGACAGGGAAAACTCAGAAGGCAGCACACAAGTCCTCTGCAGGTATGTACCAAGCAATAGCACAGTCCACAATCCTGATACATGATCACAGCATGATTTCATGTAGCTCATGGAAATTTTAGTATAAAGCAACTATAGGATAAAAAGCAATTGCAGAATGACTGGAACAAGCAACATGAGAACACTCTCTATACTTGAGACCTTGGTTACTATTGCATACATATAGACATCTCTTGGGTTTCCCAGGAGTTAGTACTACATGATGTCTAGGATGAAGAGAGATACAAAAATCTCTTCCTTTATTAGACACGTTTGGTTTTTTTGCTCCCTTCCCCCAGCCCCAGTGTACAGTGCAGCAATCCATCATGCCTCCCAGCCTTTTTCCCTTCACCAAAAACGTCCTTGCTTGTGTGGAGTTGCATTGGTGAAGGAGGAAAGAAAAAAAAAACAACAAAGGAAAAAGCAAGTGTACACTGTAAAGGAAGGGAGAAACAGATTTCTTGATAGTTACCTACTCACGTAGCACTTAAAGACATGCTTGGACACAGCACAGTCACTCAGATAAACTGTATTATAGTACTTGTCCATAAGTATGTTCAGGCACATTTTCCTCCTTTCCAGGCCGTGGAGATCTGCAAGCTGCCCTGAATGTCAGAGACATCCAGGGAGAACTGCAGATAAGAATTTTAGACTTAAGAGTACAACTCACAAAATGCGTTATTTGGCTGTCAAACCAGGACTTGCTAAATTAATGAAGCATTTTAATTCCCAGATCAACAGAAGCAAAGTTAATTTTGTGAAAGTGTGCTAGATTCCAAACCTATTACTATTAAGACTAACTTAAACCTCATCTACATTCTTCAGGGAACAGGAGAGGAGAATAAACAGAGGTGAAATTAAGCACAAATGTGAAGTGGTATTTTTTTTTTGACTGCAGTAATTTTGGGGAAAGAAACTTAGAGGCCTGTTAGCACTAATTCCTAATAGACTGGTCCATTTTCCCGCAGCCTAACAGATGCCATTTTCTTTATGCACACTTTATTTTCCCCTTTCACCCTACAACAACCAGCAAATACATTTGCTTTCACAGTGGTTAAGCCTATATTTCCCAAATTATTATTTGTCCTGTAGGAGCTGTTCAGACCTTTCATGGATCAGGGTCCTCAGAATTAGGTTTTGTATAAACATAGTACATGGAAATGGTCTTTTCTTTAAAGATGTTGCACGGTCTCAGGTCTCAAATAACTCTGAAATAAGAAGCAAACCTACTCAGTAAAAACTGTTCAGGACAGAGCTGAACTCTTGACTCTAAGTGGTCAGTGTATAGACTATCTTCTAGGACTTCTACATTTCAAAGCATTCTATAAACTGTATAGGATGTTAATAAATAGTAAAATAATTCTACTAATACCAGAGAAGTGCAGAACTGCATGTATAGTCTTCCCTTAAAGGAACAATATTTACTTAGGTTAGAAAAGATATGTAAGAATTGGAAATTCTAAGAGAGTCAGTCTTGGGAAGAGGGGACAGTGATGATACGGGATGAGACTTCGGATCTCTACAGGTCAGGAAAGACTTAATTTTGAAGAGCAGATCTGTCTTGCACTGTCCTTGTGAGTCATGAGAGCCTTGGTTTTGAACAGGAGGGATGGAAAGGCCCTACTATTTCCACCACTGCACAGGAAATCACCAAACTATTTGGCAGTCAGGGAGCTTGGTTGGCATGAAGACACCCAGGTTCAAGTTTCTCACTCAAATCAGGTCAGTCTAGACAGTGACCCACTTGATAGCTTGTTAGCTCACCTAGATCAATCTCTTTTTCACCTGCTTACACCCCTGAGCAAAGGACTATTCCTTGACAGAAAGCTGGCAGACTTCTACAAAACCCACTGTGATAACACAGACTTGACATTTTGCAATGAGAATATTTTCACTGGAAGTTTCCCAAACCACATAAAACTAAGTCTCCATCCTCACTTTCAGCATTTGATGAAGAGCTCTTTGAGACAAGCCTGCATTTGGGATGCTTCCTCTGCTTGCCCTGAGCCCACTGCTTTCTGCTTGTCTCTAGGACTCAGCCTGGACAAACAGGCCAAATGGGATAAGCCAATTAACACAACTCCAATCAAAATGGCTTACGTAAGGACAAACCTGACAAAAATCTGGTCTCATTTCTGCTCAACACAAGGGTGTCCCACCAGGTCCTTCAAAGGGAAAGGCTTACTCCTGAGTAATTATCTGACAAAACCAAGATTAATCAGCCCCATGCAGGCATTTTATAGCATTTGATCAATGGATCTCCCTTGAAAAAAAAAAATAGAAGGGACCCAAAAGGACAAAAGTCCCTCACGTGGCAACCATGGAAAAATCATTATCCTTATATAGCACATTAATCCCACAAAATAAGATACTCACAAAGCTACTTTTAGGAATAGGAATCCAGTGCCCTGGGTTCCCTCAACAGACACCAGACAAAAAACTCCTCAGATGGAATGCAGAGCACCAACATCTGGCTCCAACAAGCCATTTCAGAACTGGAGCTTTTCATTCTCCAGTGATTATGGAGGATGCCAAGAAAGATAATGCTCCTTACAAATACCTTCATATTAAGATGAGAGCATGGATTCAACTTTGCTGGGCTTCAATATCAAATTTTTTTTACCAAGACACTGACATACTTCATAAAACCATTCAGAGCTCCTCAGAGAAAAAGCACTAAGTTAAAACTAAACCATCATTACTTCCATAGAAAATGAACATGAGACTTAACAATGTATTTCTGCGCTTGCAAAAATGGGTAGGAAGACTAAAATAATTGGCCTGATTTTCAGTGTCTAACTTTAGATACCCAAATTTGAAAATTTAGGTCATGTGACAGTCTATACTATTTAAATCTCATCTCCCGGATTACTGCAACATGAAGCCACCTTTTATTGTTCCTCTAGTTGTGATTTAAAAATGAAAGCTGTTCAGGGTAAGATCTTCCCTGCATTAAAATATTCTGAAAACTACATCATCGCATTAATCAGCAATATGAACTACAGCGACTTTAAACTCAGTGCATTTTATTTCAGAGAATTAACCATTAAGAAAGGCCTCTGCATGCCTGGAAACGCAGAGCCTTTGCCAAGTTTATCAATGCACAGAGGCAAAATTGCTGTCAACCTGACCTGGACAATTGCAAAGGGTTCATTATTCATGCTCATTCAATTTCTGGCCGTTTTGCTGAGACAAGGATGTTACTCAGTGCCAATTGAGATGGTGGCTTGGAGATGGACACTTTCCCACTATAAACTGGACCACATCCACTGGCTTATTTCATGCACTGAACAGCTGTTGCAAGAAAAAAAATTCCTGATCCAAGCCAGTGTCCCAGAGGTAAGAGATCCTGTAAAAAGAAATGATGTTCAGATGTAATGCTCATAAAATTATGTTTCAATTTAAATGTTGTTTGGGGAATAGAGAAATACAAAGGCTTCTTTTAACCCTTTTACCATCCTATACAGTTTGTATCATCAAAGTCATACAATTTTGACCCTCAAACCCCAAACAAACCTCTAACTGCTTCCCTATGCATTTTGCTATGCAAAGTTTCAAGCAACAAAGAGACTTTCCTGAGTGTGTAACTAAGACACAAGGGTAAGGTGGAAAATGTTGTTGAGGACATCCCTTATAAGTAGAAGGCTTGAGTGGTACTCTAAAAATTGCCTTTATGGTGAACCATAATATTTTAAAGGGTGTGCCGTTGCTATGTAAACATAATCCCAACTCTTTTGTATTGATTACATAATAAAGATATGTGACAGCTTCTTGCAAACATTTGCATTCATTATTTCCCACTATTATTCAGGTCAAGCATCTTTATCACTAAAGCTGTAGAATAAACCTTATTTATTTTGGTTCATCTGTTTGCTCCCCAGGGAGAAAACAGCACACACAATTAGAAAATTAAAAAAACCAAACCTATTTTGCTTGTATTTCTTATGCATATTTAGAGAACTTTCCAAGAATACAACAGCCGGAAAATGGGAGAAATCACATTTCCTCTGAATCATTCATGTAGTTCTACGCCTTGAACATAAACAATTGCTTCTTTACTCATTCTTGTTTAATATAATAGGCCACCTGTCATATTATAACAGCATCACAATAGTTTCCAGAAGTCCAATAATGTCAGAGACACAGAAATACAACAGTCCTCAGCTTGCCCATTTACCTTGATTTCAGAAAGCTAAGTACACATGGTGGCAGTGGAAAACACCTTAAGTGAGCATTGTCATGCTTGAAAATGCCTACACTGTTGTGTGCAGCCTTCTTACCGCTCTGGTTTTTACACACTTTGCTGCTCACTCATGTCCAACTGCTGTGGTAACACCTGCTCTGAAATTGGAGCTAAGGTTTTGTCTTTTTCTGTGAACTTTTAGGGCTAAAGAACTCTTGAACAGCTCAGGTGCAGACTTTCTTTGAAAGCATCTTGGTGATGTCCTTCCAGATGTCCTAGGACTTGCTGGAAGTAACTGGGACTCAAAAGACATTAAGTGCCTTCTGAAGATGAGATTGGGCCTCCTACATGGTTTCTGAGCTCCAGTAAGCACAACTTTTATCTAACTGTAGTCACATATGGTTGTAACTTTCTGTACCATTTTGCAAGGGAAAACAATGCAACAATGCTTCAATTACCCATGCAGCATATTGCATGCTTATATTAATGATGCCTTCACATCTGTAACACAAAAAAAAGGAGGTGCAAAGAGGTTCAGAAATGCTGTAGGATTTCATATCACAGCATCAACCTAACCATGCTGTGATTTCTGGACAGACTAGTCACCAGCTCCTCATAAAACCACCCTGTGCTCCACCTTGGTGGCATCCAAAACTCAACTGAAATGCTGCTACCTCTTCTGAATTCAAAGATCCATACATGACATACCTCTGAAATGCACAGGGGAAAAAACCCAAACCCAAACCACAAGACAAACCCTCCCCCAGCATCTGCCAGTTTAACTGCCTCTGCTTGAGCTCCTTGGTAAAAAGTATCTGCAAAATATGTGGCATATAGCTAATGCTATAACAACACAAAGTAAAACCCAAGTCCATTGACATGGCACAGGAGCAAAAGTTTGGGAACCAGGCATCTCCAGGCCTCTGCAAGTGCTATCCAATGAGTCTGAATGCACCTCCTGTAATTCAGATGTTCTTCCATATAATTTTTCACATTCCAACAATTTTTTTGCCTGTTGTTTAGACTGTATGTTTGCTTAAACAGGGACTTTGGGCCTTTGTAGTATGCTTAGATAGGATGAAGAGAAAGAAGAGCCCATAGACATCATATAGCTAACAACATTTTAAAAATTAATAGTCAGTTTGGTGCCTCCCAATAGTCCAATCCACCTGCTCCAAGTAAGGCTAAGCATCAGAAAATTAAGATAAAATTTCTGCTCTTGGTTGCTCTAAAGCAATCACTAAAGGCAAAAATCAAGCACATAAGGTCCTGGTTTTGGCTGGGATAGAGTTGATTTTCTTCCTAGTAGTTGGTACAGTGGTGTATTTTGGATTTAGGATGAGAATAATATTGAAAACACACTGATATTCCAGTTGTTGCTAAGCACAGCTTATACTAACTCACAAAGACTTTTCAGTTTCTCACACCTCCCCACCAGAGATGAGGCTGGGGGGCACAAGAAGCTGTGAGGGGACACAGCAGGGACAGCTTGCCTCAACTGGCCAAAGGGATATTCCATGCTGTATGGCATTGTGCTCAGTGTATTAACTAGGGGAAAGCAGGCCAGGGGCTGCTGCTTGGAAAGTGGCTGGGCATCGGTCAGTTAGTGGTAAGCAATTGCACTGTGCATCACTTGTTTTCTAGATTCTAATTCTTGTACCATTATTATCACCATCACCCCTAAACTATCTCAACGTATGAATTTTACTTCCTTCCCCCCAATTCTCTCCCCCATCCCACTGTGGGCAGAGGGGGAGCAAGCAAGTTGCCTGTCGGGTTAAACCACATTCTCTAAGTTGTTCCTTCTTAGATTCACAAAGTGACAGATATTATTATGCTAGGAGAGAGAGAATAGAAGCTAGCACACCCCCAGGAGCAATAGATGCACTTGCACAGTTGAAATGCACATGCTATTGGCAAGATTATCTTTAGGTCTCGCATACAGTCAGCTCAAAAGGAATGCATCTTCCACAAATGTAAACATTCTCTTCCAATGCTGTACTTGTTTAACATCCACTGCTGTATGTTAGTTGTTCCCCACATATTATAATGACACAGCACAGTTAAGTAAACACCACTACTGCACAAGAGGTTTGGTTTTAATACACGCAAATGAATTAAACTAGACATAAGCAGGTTATGAAATAATGAGAGAGTTGCCAAGAATCAGAGAAGAGATTGAATTTAACCATTATTAAAATGACAAAACTTGGTATCACCAACTGTAAACAATTTTCATCACCTAATTAAACAGCCCATTAGTGTTTTCAAAAGAGATGGCTGGCGGTGGCCACTCAGAAAAACTGTTGACTTTGCAATGGTTTGTGCTCTGACTTAATGGAGTTGATTTCAAACAAGCACTTCCCCTATGCAATTTATTACGATCGCATCAAATCCTCTGTGTAATGCTGTTCACTCTGGAATCAAACCCGAGTCTGTAGTGCCCAGCACTGAGGCAGCAGCCAGCTGCTGAGCACCACCAACCACCCATCTTTTATAGATATATACATAAAAGAAGCTGGGAAGAAATTTTGTTTTCATTCTTACATCCAGTTAAACCACACACCTAGAAATTATGAAGCAGCACCTAAACCATGTGTTAGAAACATGCACTGCCAATGAAAAATTAAAATCCCTAGTTAATTTCTATAAAGATTTTGATGTATGTTGAGTCCCCACTGACAGGGCATTCTGTAATTGTGAAGAACTCTCCCATTCAAAGTTTCCAGTCCAATCCCCTTGCCATGGGCAGGGACACCTTTCACTAGACCAGGTTGCTCAGAGCCCCATCCAGTCTGGTCTTGAACACTCCCAGGGATGGAGCAGCCACAGCTTCTGTGGACAATCTGTGCCAGTGCCCCACCACCCTCACAGTTAAGAATTTCTTCTTAATATCTAATCTAAGTTTACCCTCTTTCAGATTAAAGCCATTCTCCCTTGTAGTCCCTGTCACTACATGGCATTTTTCAATGCCTTCTCCAGCTCTCTTGTGGCCCCTTTAGTCACTGGAAGGCTGCTAAGTCTCTCCAAAACCTTCTCTTCTCCAGGCTGAACAACCCCAACTCTCACAGCCTGTCTTCTAGTGAAGGGCTTGACTCCCTGAGTACGTGTGCAACCACCAGCCACATGCTGAAGTGAGTTGCTAAATGCTTCACTGTGATGGGTGGCAGAAAACTCAAACGCTGCAATTCTCTTCTGTGCCACCACCCAAGCCAGGAAAAGCTGAGCAGAGCAAGACCTCCCTGTGGCTTGAACAAGGTATTGTAAAGGTTCCCCAGCTACCCAATAGAGAAGAAAAAGTTAAAGAGGGTAAAGATTTGTTGAACCATTTTAAATTATTGCGAGTCATTGTTTAGAACAAGCTCCTTCCTGTCTTTATCTCTCTTAAATAGAACTGTATCTGAAAATATATTTGTTTATGCAAATTGGACATCCTTCTCCTATTTGAATTAGCACCATAAGTACATTCTGTATCAGTGCAGACATACTCGATGTATTTAATGTCAACACTACTAGCAACGATGGAGATTGGAAATATTGCTCTGCTTGTTGGCCATGGAATAAATTTGCCAAACAGAATCAG
The DNA here is from genome assembly GCF_000695815.1 of Acanthisitta chloris. Lineage (NCBI taxonomy): Eukaryota > Metazoa > Chordata > Aves > Passeriformes > Acanthisittidae > Acanthisitta > Acanthisitta chloris. Next base: position 142,307 of record NW_008662496.1, read on the forward strand.
TGTAGCTCTAGAGTTTAAATTAATGCAAGCAACACTGTTATCAGTCGTCTTTAGCCTGCCACTCTTAGCTTCTAACAGAAACATTTAGGAATAGGAAGCATTACATCTGGCTACAGCTGCATATTACATGGTCCATTGAGACTTAGATGCTGATGGCTGAACTGAATAACAAACAGCTGGGTATAAATGCAAAGATCAGGGAATCATAAGAAAATGCTTGTATAGTATCTTTGAAGCCTCAAACACAATGATACTGTATTAACGCTATTAGCATCACAGAATGAAATAGCCTCAGGATCAGCACTTGACTCCTCAGCGTGGGGAAGCAGCAACTTTCAGGCAGGTAGTCCTTTCTGACTGCTGTAATATTTATATTCAAACAGTGCATTTTATTAAAAAGTTGGTTGCAAAACTAACATTAATCCTGTCTGTGGTGCCAGGCACAAGTCAGACTGCCTCAGGAATTATGGGCCATACATCCTTTCCATCCTTGGGAACATCCTGAACACCTTTTAAAGTTAACAAATGTGGGATTTTCAGTGCCACTGGAAATTTAAGACACAAATATCTGAAATGAGACAAGCTGCATTCAATGCAGCCACAGGCCAACTTACTGAAAACTGTGTTTCTCTCCCCCATAGGCCTAAAAATTGCCAAGAAGGAAAACCAAACACCAGAGTTCTGGTGTGGCCACTGGGTCTTCTCAACTGTCCTCCAGGTGTTCCCAGAAGCACAAGCTGCTGTGCAGTCCTTGCAACTCAGCAGATTCCACTGGATGAGGAATTTATTTTTAAGATAAAGAACAAATGAGTTTTTTTCTGTTAAATTTACTATACAGATTGCACTTGTCAGGAGTGACACAGACACGACTGTCTGGCCTACAAAGCAATGGTACAGAAAGCATCAAAAGACCTCTCGAAGGCAACTGAAGAACAAAGACAAAAAAAGACTGAGTGTGGCAGAAGACCTAAAAATTGTCACTAATTGGCATAAGGCAAGAAAAAATAGCTTGTAGTCCCTTTTATAAATAGACTGCTTGTTCAGTAAGTGAATGTGAGTAGTCTGGACCTGTAAAACCTAGAAACCTGTTTATCTGCCTAACTGGACATCCTACAGCTGAAAGGGCACTTACTTTCTTAAACCTTGTCCATATGTACCAGAATTAGCAAGGATGCCTGGGGAAGAGGATGAGTAACCAAGCCAAGTGAATATAGGTATACAATAAGAAAAAATGAAGTGCAGCTCTCCTTGTAGCTCCACTCAATAAAGCACCTGTCTCCCTGTACCCAAGGCCTTTAACTCTAGCAAAAGCTCCCGTGTCAAGAAGACAGTCACATTTCCAAAGTAGCTTAAATGCCAAAGAGATCTCCCCAAAAACTTCCTGAAAGCCAAGAAGTAGTTTGGATTCACCCGACAAGACTGAACAGGTCTGAGACTGTTTTTTGGATTCCAATGAAGAAAGAAATATCCAGGGGGATGGTGGAAATGGTTTGTTGAGGAAATGTAATGCCAGGTGGTATTGCAAGCAGAGAAAGAAAATACATTTCTAGCCCACCAGAGTTAAGATGGCAGGCTCATGATGATGAAGAAACAAAAATAAATATTCTTTAAAAGGAAATGGTTAGCCATACAGGCATGATATAGCTCTTGAGCCTCAGGAGCTGACACAAAGGTATAAGGTGACATGGCCTAGAAGAACAGCACACATAAGAAGCAGGCAGAAACACAGAACCTTGCATCTTGACAGAAACCTATCATAAAGATAAAAGCAAGGTGGGTCATTTTTACCAGTTGGCATACCAGTGCCCTTCTATCTGTCTGGGTCTTGATACTATTACATAAGAAGAAACTCCCACCATGATGCTAAGACCAAAGTGGGTATAACTTCAGCAAAATTGCTTCAGTTTTTCTACTAGAAACAGCCTCTGCCAATGTTGAAGATAGCTCTGAGAATTCAGGAGCATTAAAGAGGCTAATGTACTTGAGCTTTGTTCTAATTACTTTTCTTAATAAGTTTTGCTGGACCACTAAGAATAGATGCTGTCCTGGGAACTCCAGCACTCAATCACCATGGTGTTCCTGTGCATAACTTGCAGCAATCAGGGAGCAGAACTTGGAGGCAGAATTACCAACTTGGGCAGCAACCGCATAAAGCACGTGGATCTAATTGCCCTTATTGTCATCTGCCTGCAATATTAAGGTGCCCAGAGCCCCTTCCACATAAAGTTAGAAAGTCAGAATCAGATACGTAATAAGACTCATACTATTTCATCCAAATTATATTTAAAATTGCTTTTAAAAGTAACTGTGAACCCAAGAAGAGCATCCAAATTATTATTTTCTTTAGAATAAGGAAAGGAAATCAGTGGACACAACATTAATTTTAGTCCAGGGTATTTGTGCTTCTAATAATAAAATGCACTGACCTACATGGATGCACTTGTTAATTCTCATGGATTTATAGGCATTCAGGACCATCCCTGACGTGCTGGTTTGAAAAGCAAACCGGTGAGAGACTCTGAGTCAGAAGTACAATTTAATATGAACAACACAAATGCAACAGTACAAAAAAAAAACCAAATCTGACAGAGTCAGAAAGTAACCTGACCCCCTGTCAGTCAGGGTGTTAGTAGTAGTCCGATTAAAATAGTAGCTGCAGTCCTCCTGGAGTGATGGGTTTGTTGGAGCAGTGATCCCGCAGCTCTTGTCCTCTCCTGAAGGTCCAGCAGCAGCTCTTGTCCTCTGGGAATCCAGCAGAGCAAGGGCTCCCTGTGCTGGTCCAAACCTCAGCTGATATCCCTGTGAGCAAGTTTGTCTCCCCACCCCTGGGGTGAGTCACCTCACCATGGGACAAGGGATAAGGATCACTGGGAGGATGTGCCATGCATGGGTCCTTGACAGCAAGTTAATCAGAGACAGCCCCTGAGGGAGGGACAAGGTGATAACGCTCACTGCCCCACCTGCTTTAACAGCTCGTGGAGAAGATGATAAGAGAATACATACCATGGATACCCCCCCCCCACTGCAACCCGGGACACCTTATTGATCTATTTATTAGCATTCATGTGATCATTCAACACCTCTACACACACTCCTCAATGCAGTAAATAGCAGAACCAATAACTGCATGTGCCTTTCTATTCAAGTGTATTTATTTCCCTGGGATCATCCCTACAGAGTCAAACTCCACTTTCAGAGAGGATTCAAATATCCTATTTATTGGGAGGGAAAAAAACCCACACAAACCCAAAGGTCAAGAGAGGAAAAAAGAACGCATGGGTGTTATTGATATGCTATCATTCCATGAATTTCTACTCTAAAAAGCATACTACAGAAATTCAGGATTGGCTGTCTCCATCTAAAAGGTTTTGCCTAGATTTCCAGTTCTTGTTTTACACAATTAGTAAGTGTAGGAATGGAATATTATATGACTTTTTGATGTAAGGAGGAGATGCTTTAGTTAGATGTGCACTTTGAATGGCAACACTAAAACTCCTTCAGGTCCAGGAGAACATAATGAAAACAGCATTTCCAGTACCATTGTTTTCCTCCTGAAAGACATGGCTGCTCCACAGCATGATGTGATAGAAGTTTCAACACTCATGTTATCATCTGTCTAATAAATCTTTTAATGCTGTCGCCAATCATGAATAAAATCTCAAATCCATAAAAATATTGTAAATAAGCAAACTGACTAATTACCCCAACTTTGTTTATACTGATCTGAATTACAAATTTTGGTTTGACTAGTTTCAATGGCAAACTTGTAGAAATAACAGCACTAGCTGGATCATCAAAAGGCCATAATTTTCAGTGACAAATACTCTACTGCAAGCTAACAGTGCTGGTTTCCTGTATCTGAAAGCTATGGTACTGGGCCGTATAGTTTGATTTTTATAAGCCTTATAATGAGGGTGGAGAGGATATACATTCCATTCTTCAGCTGCATTTTTGTTCCACAAAGACTGCAATTTTCAGTCTCTTGAAAATGTAATTATAGATAATGTTTGCATCAGTGGCAAGAACACAATGAGCACATGGGGCACGAAAACTCCACTCAAATCACATCCTCTTAGGTTACAAAGCTTGTCTTCTGCCAAGAGTGGAGGCATTTCAACAAGCTGATGTTCAGTATGAAAAGGATTGTGGTTTATACTAACCCATATATACATTCTGCTTTTACTTTTCACATTATTCTACTCTTTGTATAGGGAACCTACATAAACCAGAACTAAGATTAATTGGAGCTACTCTGTAAATGTGACAACTATAAAAAATTTCAAATACAATAGCTAAAAATGCAGAGGTGCATCAGTGCACTTTGTTCAGATGACTATGCATTTGGCAGTTGCAAAAGTAAATCACGATCAAACCGAAAAGAGAGCAAGTGAAAAAGTATCAAAGTTCCAAGAGGGAAAGTCACTTTGAGACAAACTAACCAGGTTCAGGATAGAAATTAGACTGAAGGCTGCCTCAAAGCTAACATGATCAGGAATTTCAGGAAGAGAAGTCAAGCATTTGATTTGGTCAGAAGGTCCAGCAGAGGAAATTATTTTAGGATAAAATGAAATATATGTATCTGATATTAAAAAAAGAAATCTGTATCAGAGGAGTTCTGGTTCATGTAAGTTAATCATAACCCAAGCAAAAGTGATGTGTGCTTCTATATTCAGGGTCCACCTCAGTAGTAAACCAGTATCAGCCTAAGGTATAAGTCATCTTGATGCTACTTTCAACATATCCATCCCTTAGACTGCACTGAGCTCCTTGACTAAGAAAATTAACCAGTTTTCTAAAGACAACAAGCTTTTACACACAGAAAGAAGAGGATGCAGATTTGCACATCAGAACAAAGAATTTATGCACTATCCCCAAATCCCACAGGTAATTAGGTGTGAGGGACAGGCACACCCAGAGCTTGATGCCACAGAGTATTTCCCAACCAGCACAAACGGATGAGAAGAGAGAGCAGTCAGACAGCAGAGAACCTCCTCTCACCAAGGCCCACAATTTAACTCCAAGCCTTTTGCTGCCATTAAACAATGTCCCAACAGACCAAGTTGAACCTTTATAAAGGAAAAAGGGGGCAGATAAATTAACACCTTAAAACTCTGAAGGCAAATCAGGATAACCCCTGTTGGTTGATACCAATTCTCTCCATTTCATAGAGCACTGTGATTCTTAGTGCTAGGAGCCAGCACTCACACTAATTGGGAGTCCTAGCATGCAGCTACCAAAATACTTGTCTTCCAGCAACCCCAGGGAGAAGCACACAGTTGTGTTCCATAAGCAAAGAGGAGAATCAGACTTAAGCTCTTGTCACACTGAATATGTCCAATCAACATAAATTCTTTGTCTTTATTTGTTCACGGTGCATTTGGATCACAGATACAGAGTGCTTTGAAATCAAAGGGAGTCTGCCCATCGACTCAACGAGCTTTGGATTCAGTCCTTAATTTATTCATAACAACCAGTCTTTCTGGAACCTGAATCTCTGAGCTGATTCTAAACCACTCATGTTCATTGAGTTTTACCACCAGTTACACTGTATAAAGTCAGGCACTTGAAGAAAGGGCCATAATCTACAGAAGCCTCTATATGTATGTCTTTCTGCTGCATCATCTAACTTGGAGCTGCATATACTCATTGTACAGGGCAATGTTGTTCCCCTTAATGATAAAAAAGTTCCATCTAAACACCTCAACATTGAAGCAACTAATCACACACAAAGTCTGTCAAAGCTATAATTTGGGAGAATTGCTGAAAATGTGATTACATTTAAGTCCTACTGAGTTCTAACCAGGTCTTCTTTCAATGCTCAATATTCCTGGCTGAAACTCCCAGCTTATCACATGGAATTAACAGATGCCCTTGAGAAAGGCATATTACGTAGATCCACAGTGATTTGCATTGGGTAAGTAGGGCAACTCGTGGCTGTGGAAAAAAGAAAACAGCATGATAGTATTGTATTTGGTTCACAACTGTAGTACGAGACTGTTTAAAAAACAGAGCTGAGAGAACCTACTAAAACATCCACTACAGAAATGAAAGGAAACCTACTATGCTTTGTCAAGCAACATTTTTATTAGAAAACAAATCCCCAAAAGACCTAGAAAACCATAGGCAGAGCTGATAATTCCGATATGCTGGGTCAGTGATCACAGACCAAAAAGGATGGTCATACTTCCAGGGACTTTCAAAACATGAGTCACTAGCTGGATAGTAAGAATATAGGATCATTAAGCACTTCAGATCTAAATTCTAGGTGGCTCTTCAAGTTCAGTAGGTTTCTCTTCTAATCAAAGAAGGAGGCAAATAAAGCACATGTTCTGCAGATATTTATAGGAACTTCTTCCACCAGAGAAGCAGGGTAGCATAGGTGTTTGTTTGGATGTTGAATGGATGGTGATAAGGGACAGCAGAGCAGGAGAGCTCTTAACTCACAAGGTAAGAAGGAGTGGGGAAGGCTTCCTGCAGGCATGAAACATGGATCAGAGCATGATGAAGGCTCCCAGCATTTTAAACAAATACAAGCAGGGTAAATTGCATGTCAAGGACAGGGAAAAATATGACATGCAGTTGTAAGAGACTGGAAAAAGAGTCTTAGCTATACTGATGGATTTTTAAAGTGCTAGATGCTGAGCTTCTTCACTGATAAAAAAAAATCCGTCTAGATCTATAAGGGTTTTCATTATTTACAGCACATTATAGAATTGAATAAAAGGGCTTTGTTTGCTGGTTCTTGGCAATGTGATTATTTGCTGTTAAATATTTACACTTTTTTTTTTTTGCCCAAAGAGTTTTGGGAAAGGCAAGGGAAACTGATTTATTTCCTTCTAGGTTTCCATGAAGCCTTCCAGGTCCACGTTCAGAAATTATCAGCAGCAACTTTGCATTTTATGGGATTTGAGGCTTTGTTGAGCTTAAAAACAAAATCTTCATTGCTGTTACCACAAATGATGCTCCACTTTTTAAATACAACATTAATTTTAAATGACTATTTTCTCTGCTAAGTAATTCGGAATTTGCATCTTTTATGAAAGTATTGCCTAAATACATATCTTTCTCCCCTCATTTTCTGCTGCACAACTCCCTTCCACAATATTCATCTTACCCAGGGGTCTCGCATCTCTCAGCTACAAATTCACTCTCTATCTGTGGCTTCAAACCAAACAGGAAAATCAGAGACCTGACTGGCTGAAGTCAGCAGCAGTTCTCTCTTGAGCAGGAGCCTTTCCCACTTGAGTAAAAATGGAGAGCCTAGGGATGCTCGAGACCTTCACATCCTCTGAAGGCCAGCAAACTAAAGAAATCTAAGTATCCCCTGATGTGGAGGTGAGGACAGAGGGAGCAAAGAGGCACAAAACCAGCCAAACAGTCTCTAGCTCCTGCAGAGCTTCCAGGTAGCAATATGGGCATCTTAGCAAGCTGAAAATTGTTCCTTTCTGAATCCCGGCGTGTATCTCTTGCTACGAGCAGCCTGCTGTTCATCAGCACAGACACAGAGGCAGCAACAATGCTGCTTGCAGGACCTTTTCCCAAATCCGATAAACTGTACATGCAGAGGAAAGAAAAAATTACCTGAAGAAGCTGGGAATAATACTTTGGAAACAGAGATCAGCCAGCGCTCTTGAAGACTGTCTGGGCCACACTAAGCCTTGTAAACAATATTTCTGGCTGGAAAACAGATCTCACTCCTCTGTGAGTGTTTGTTTCAAAGGAAGGGTTTGCATAGGATGTTGAAGAGTTGCTACTGCCTTACTTTACAATGACAGCTAGGAACCCTATGTCATCATCTCTATTGCCACATTGTAAGAGTCACTGCAGGAAAAAAAAACAACTCAGAAATAACCCAGAACCTGACCCTTAGTCATTATGCTCTACAACACATACTAAAGCATACAAAGTTTTATTCTATTCCAGTGAAACACCCCAGCACAGTAAGCATGGTAAGAAGAATGTACTAAAACTCTAGGCTTTTCCTATTTTACACAGCCTTGTCTCGAAGATAAATAAATGTGGTTGAGCAAGTGAGATACTAGGCTACACTTAGGCGACAATGAAATCAGGCAAACCCAATTGTTTTAAAAATCCGTAATATAGTGCTGGATTTACTTTGACTATATCTGAGCACAGTTATGAAGCTGCTGCATTTACCCGTTTCTCTGCAGACAACAAACCAACTTAAAAGGAAAACTTGTACTCTATCTTCTGCAGCCAAACAATAGAGATGTATGTTGGTGAAAGCTGAGAGCCCTCAGGCGTCGAGATGAATCCTTCTCTCTGGCAAAGGGGAAAAGATTTGACAAGAACACAACCACTCCCAACCCCAACTTGAGATGTGTGAACATCCCTCAGAAGAATACCTGCCCAACTAAAACTGACTTATCTTCCACTTCATCATCATCAAGACAGCAACTCTGCTGACAAGGTAGAACAGTATCGAAAAAGTTAGTTGCCTCATGTTTCCATGTTGAAGTTCACTCTGAAGTGAGTGATGAGAAAAAGACTGCAAAATCCATGTATGCAACTGTGATTCATTGTTCAGAGCTGGACAGCCTGGCACAGGATGTAAAGCCCAGCATTATGCATTCCTCACTGAAGCCAAGCTCCTGGAAACCCATCGGAAGTTTGGCTTGAACACGGACTGCAGGCTATAGCTGGTAATAAACCATCAGATAATAGCGCTTTACGTGTCCAGAGAGGTTCTCTTTTTCTAAGAATTGCTTCACTTGCCATCGATTTTTCCACATCCTGCAAAATTAAATGCTAATTTTATTTCTTCTTCTTCCCCCTGGTTCCCTCCCACTCAATACTGATCTCCAGAAGGAGCTGGCAACACCGAACCTGCCGGAAAATGCCAGTGATCACCTTGCAATCCTAAAAATTCAGTGCTTCGAGGAAGAAGTTGCATTACACGGGTCAGTTTAGGACAAGGGGAAGGACTTTTGCATTTCTTCTCCTGGAGAGATCATTTTAATCTGTGGTTATCTCTTAATTCAGCATTTCTGGTTTTGTGGTAAAATCTCTGAAGCAGCCTTGAATCAGGGTGTTTTCAAGAATCGATTTTAAAGACTAACTTCATACCAAAAGTAATCATCACTGCAGTATCCCAATTTTTGTTTCCCTCTATATTTTTTGTTTTGGACAGCAGGGGTTAAAGGTAGTTTGGATAAGGCAGTTAGAATATGAAAATCTGGTTTTTAAGCAAGAAGATCTTGGATGAAAAATTAAAACAAATTAAGAAAAAAAGTGAAGTTCGTATACAGACTAATTAAATGATGAACTTTTCTATATGTTAATACAGTGACATTGAAAATAAAGTTAAAAGATGATTTTTACTACCCTGACAGACATGACAAGGGGATGGAGTTTACTAAAATGCGCAGTGAAATCAAGGCAAACTGCACCATCTGATTCATGATTTCTAGAGCATTTCATATGAGAACCAGGTACAGACTATGGTTTTCTTTAAGTGAGAACCACTGGGCATGGAGTGTGTTTGACAGCATTTCAGACTCCTAATGCTTGTTCCACAGTCCATCTGTGGTAAAATATATAAAAAAATTAAAAGCATTTATTGATAAAGGGCAGAACCAGATGTCTCCGTCACTAGCAATGAATTGCAGGCGAAGGCTGACAGAAGCAAGCAATTGAATGAGCCAGGAAAAAAATAATTAAAAGAGAAGAAGGGAATAGATCATGATCGTGTAGATTTTCAAATACAGTTATCCTCTGCCAGAAGCTAGTAACTTTCAACTACCTGGGCCTGTTTCAGGCAAATGAAGTGCACTTATCTCACACAAGGCCAGGCAACATCACTGGACGAAATGCCCCTGGAGTGAACAACAAGTGATGGGTCAAGTGAGCTGTGGATGTTTGGGGGTTTTTGCATCTCTCTGCAGTTCAGTGGTACAAAGCTTTGGAGGAGCAAGAAATGGGAAGAGTGCTTATATATTAAGCAAGAAGACAGTGTCACGCCTTCGGATTACAAGAATGACAGATCTTCATTATTTTTCAGGGTTATGAAACAAAAGATAGCTCTTGTCAGCTGTGACTTGCAATCAGACTGGAACTGCTTCAAAGGATATAGGATGTAGGAGCAGATTACAAGAAAAAGCACAGCATAATTTGAGACATAAAGGGTTGTAGTCCTTCCATCATGGAGATATCCAGCTATGCACACCAGCTAAGGGGTGTGAGTACTGACACATCTCTCTCTTATGCATCCAACATCTCCACTGCTTTCTAGGGGCCAGCACATTCAAAAAAGTTGTAAATTTGTGTTGCAATGAATTGTCACTGTCTCCCAGTGCTTGGAGACAGTCAATGTTAGGCCTTTCTGTCAGGACTATTATTTTCTTTATGCTGCTAACCTGCATGGAAAAAGGAAAACAATAATAAAATAATAACCAAAAAAAATAAAAATCAGTAGATCACTAACACTATTTTCATGAAAGATCAATAGTTGCATCTCTGGAATAACCCCAGTTGTAAACTTTAAGACCCCAGGGTAAGATGCACAGAACAATTTAAGAAATTAACAGGGATGTAAAAAACATAAAACGAAATACTCAGGGGGCTGTTGTTGTTTTCCTGGCAAAACTGAAGCAGCTCAATGTGCACAGGCTGATGGGAGAAAGAGAGGACAGGCTCCTTTGCAGAGGATGAGTGCATCCCTGGTGCAGTGGGGCATGTCTGTCTCCTCCCAGAGTAACCTGGACACAGGTGGACACAGCTATTTTCTGCAAGGTCCATTGCAACCCCTAAAATTCTGATTTGCTTCCAGACTAACCTGGGCAGAGCTGGACCCGATCGTGTCTCTTTCAGCCTAACTGAAGGCAGAAGTGCTGGTGCACTCACAGGCATGGTGTAATTCTCTGCCTGGTCCTCAGATATAACTCCTTCCCTCGGGTGTAACAACATGCTGCCCCTGATAGTAACTGATGAGTAAACTCACAAAACAGCACTCAGGAGACCGACACAGGGTGTGTCTCTAAGCTCTTGCACCAATGTTTCTTTTGGAGCATTGCTTTTGAACCTGGCTTTAAGCATTGCCACTATTTGACAGGCAACAGAGAAGCTATCCCGGGGCAGACAACAGACTCAAGCTACTCAGTCTTCTTCAGCTGAGTTGTAAGAGGCAAGAGAACGCAGCTGTTCTCTTCCATATAAACTATTTTTTCATACTTGTGTAAATCCAAAGGAAAAAGAAATTTAAAAAACCCCAAACAGGCACTATTGGTACAGTAGGCAACTCCTTTGTGAATTGGCTCATTTAGGCATTCATTTAAATACAGTAATTAAGATTTAACACAAAACAGAAGCTGCTTTCAGATGTCATTTTGAAGGCCAGATGATCTCCTCTTTATTAATATTATAATTTTAAACTATTGTCAGCTGATTTTTCAAGGCTCAAGCTGTGAGCAAAGAGAATACACTACTGAAGTGTGTCCTATTTACGTAAGACAGCCTCAATGAAAATGAGAGAATGATTATAAATCTGTGATACAGAGGGTAGATAAACTGCAGAACTAAATCTCAAGGTACTTCATCTGGACATTAGGAGAGAATTTATACCTTCAGCATCTGCCATTCACCTTTTCTATTTAACACCATATGGAAGAACACAACAGTGGTTAAGGTAACGTATTTCTGCAAACCTTTATGAGAAAGCCAGCAGCTCCCTGCAAATGAAAAATGAAATCCTGGAGGGAAAACAAGCACTTCTCTTCCTTTCCATAGGCAGAACGCAGAACGCGGGGGAAAGCAATTAAAGTATGATGATTCTAAAGGGGAATAATTATTCCACAATTACTTGAGAACATTACATTTATTGCTCCAATTAGTTTTTATTTTCCAAATAGGCATTCTTGTTCCTGCATTTTTCTTGTACCTACAAATGTTTTTTCTTGTTCTCCCACTTCTTCGCTCAGGAAAGCTCAGCCTCGCTCTATTCTCCTATTTGTGACTTTAGCCTCTGGTTAGCCTTGCCCTGCCACCCGTTTGTTTTCAAAGGAAACCATGACAGGAAATGCAATACTTTGCAATTATACGAACACACAAGAAATAATCCACTAGAGGAAACACGAAGTGTAGAAATGAAGGAAAAATACCCCCAAAAAACCAAGACATCACCTCTCCACTTTACAAGGAAAGTAGCTTTTATATGCTTAAACTATAAAACAATGATTTCTCTCTAGCAGGTTGTCTTCCCAAAACATATTCCTTGCATTCCAAGAAGTCTTAAAAAACCCCAAAAAATATTTTGTACACCTTTATCCTATATCGGTTCAGTCAAATATTTTGATATTAATCTATGAATTAATCATGAAATTCGAATAGTCCAAATGCTCATAAGATATCAAACATCCTAAAATGCCAATGAAATATTTAGAGTTATCGAAGTTTTTAAAGCAATCATAACTGATGATTAATTTGGATGATGAATGCATGTGGGGGAGGCTTAAAAACTTGTGAGATCATATCATAGGAAGTGAAAGATATATTTAAATATTGATGTGCTGAGAGTTATCATAGGTTAACTACCGAATGAGGTTCTAGAAAAGATGATGGGGAGAAGGACACCATGAAATTGTAATTACTTAATAGACTTCTAAAGATTTATTTTCCTTTCTGAAGCTCTTTGGCAACAGTCAAGAATTTTCTTCTTCTTTTGCTTTACTTTTCCTCAGTAGTGGCCCAAAGAATCTGTCATGTAAGTAACTTAAGTAACAGGTCATAACACCTAAAATAAAGCTATTACTGAATCAAAAATTAGAATAAAATGCCAGCATAAGGATGAGCCTATGGACTCAAAACAGCTGATACTCAACTAGCCATTTTCAGTTTACAAATCATGGTTTGATATTCTAGATATAAACAAGACCAGATAGTTGAAAAATTGTTTTTGACAGTATGTTGAGTTTCAATGCAGTGAAGTTTAAAAAAAATAAATAAATAAAAAAATGTATGATCTCCAGTTTATGCTGAAAAAAGTCCCATTTTGCAGGTTTAGTGCAGGAAGGGAAGTTCTGGAATTTAAAGTGCAAGAATGCTCTGGGAATGATGACATTCCTTATTTACTAAACAATAAATACAAACAAACAAAGTATAAAAAAAATTGATCTACTCTTTTAATCAGCATATTGCATGTATATCTGATTTTGCCTCATCTTGGATTAAGAGAGGCAGAATTCAGAGGCTAAATACTTTTATGCATAATTGCCACACAACCCATCAGTTGCATGCAGACTGTGTAAGCAGAATATATTTTACTGCCGCTACACCCAGCTACCGAAAAATAAAAATAAAATCTGATGTTGTTTCAGTAGTAACAAAACCACTGTTACTCATTTACATTAATGGTAATCCCAGGTACTGGAATGTGTAATATGGAATGGAAAAATCTTCGGTGGTATTGCAGAAAGCAACGCGGGGGGTTACAAGGATGAGTATTTAATCCTCAAAGCAACCACTTTACAACCATCCAGTTGGCATGTACATGTAAGCCAGTGAAATTACTAAGCAAATTACATTGAACTCAGATTTTATAACCTCGCTTAGTAACCATTAACCCTCTCCTACCCTTTCCAAATACACACACATACATATTTCCACCTATGTATCTTCTTCAAAATTGCTTCTTCCCAGCAGTGAACACACACAGGCTATGCATAACAGCAAACAATTCCTGATCCTTCCTAGAGCACTAGCCAAGGAGTCTTTTTTTGCAAGCATTTACTATGATCAGAGCATCCAACTTGCCATCTACCCTCAGGAACAGAAGTCCATGCATCTTTATGCTCCACATCCTAGAGTATCTATCTTCCAATGCTACTCATTCATTAAGTTTTACTAGTAAATTGCCATTCAGTTTCTAACCAGGTACACTGATGCCATGCATACAGTTTTAATTATACACAGTCATGCTCAAAGTATCTGATGTTCTATTTTACTTCCCATTTAGCTAGATAATAAAAGCAGCAAAACTTGAAAGGAAGCAACATTTAAGAGCAATTAACATTCTCACAGAGGTAAGAGCATTTTAACTTTGCAATTATCAAGCTGGCAGTTAACTTTCACAATAGGTATGCACTGAAAGTTACTCCTTGAAAATTCCCCTTCTCTGTGACTTGCTGGAAGAATGGATCACTCTGAAAATAATTCCCTTTACAAAGAATTTTTAAATGTGTAAAGAACGGGGAGTGCAAGTGATACTGTATGGTACCAACTCCCCAAAACATCTCATTCGCCATCAGTGTATAAAAAACTAAAAATCTAGTTTTTGCCAATTTTTGCCACCGAAGAGAAGAGTTTGACACGTATCTTGCTAATTGCCTCATTCTAAAATAGGAAATTCCTGTCTGCTAAGGACTGAACTAAGCTACACTCTCTGGCTAGAGCAGATGGCGAGGTTAAAAGTTTTGTGCAGCATCGTAAGTCGGAGCGTGCTCTCGGATGCACCGTGCCACCCTGCTCAGCTAAAGGGGAAGGTGCATGTGTGCCTGTGACCCCTGATGCGTAATCAAACTGCATTCTCGTCAGCACTGATTAGTCCAGAGAGCGGGGGACTTGCAAATAAATGTCTGTCACCACTTGGCTAGAAGGACAAAATAAAGCTGGTTTCAAAGAGTGAACGACAGAGTTTTAGAAAGGCAGCGCAGCAAAGCTCCCACACAGAGCATCTAGATGCAAGACTATTTTTGTTAGGAATAGAAGCTGCATGAGTTAATGGCAATTTAGCCTGGGTATTAATTTGCATGCATGACACACGATGCCTTGAAATCATACTTCTTCACAATTACTTAGATCAGCAGCAAAGCAACAAGAAAGCACATCACAACACAACCACTGACAGTGCAGGAGGCAAAGTTTTTTTTCTCCAAGAGATTACAAAGTGCCCCCCCAAATATATACGAGGAACCAGCACCAAACCCTACAAGGACAGGTGTATTTAACAACTCCTTTATCAAACTTTTGTATTTCAAGATCCACTTAGAAGCTGACATTTCTCTAGAGCAGTTTTTATTTCTTTGGGCACACATTAAGAGCTGTGTCTAATGAACACTGACTGTGTTTCAAGCTGTGTTTAAACATATTATGGAGAAAAGGAGTACGAAGAGAGCAATGCAGAATCAAGAGTTTGACATGGTACTCCCCCCTCGAGGGGCAAGTTGGACTTAAAGTTATATAAGCCTAAGTGACAACAGAGCATCATCAGCTGCCGTTAATAGTGCCTTTGAGCTTGGAGATGTTTGTTAGCAGGATCTTTTCTGACTGCCTGGAAGGACAGCAGGTAGAAACTCTAATCAAAGCTGATACGATGAAAACACGGGAAAACTCAGCTGTGGCAGGTCCCTATAGAGGGCTGCAAAGCAAGAGACATGAATATTTTGGCTGCTACTTTATACACTAATACTCAAACCTCTGCAATTTTTCCGCAGAAGGGGAAAAATTGACAGCGCTTTTCCCAAAACTGATTAATGCCAACAAAAACAGGAATCTTACAATGGGAAAAACAAAACACAGCACACAACTCTCTTAAATTTAAGATCACAAAACTACGACAACAGGCAGCATTTACACGCTTCGCTGTCCTTCAAGGACTGTAAAAATAGTCTAAGTCATCCACACCAAGCAGCTTCTCCCCCTGACTCTTTC
>NW_008662496.1:157998-158868 GCF_000695815.1 Acanthisitta chloris
TGAACAACTGGCCACTACTGATTATCTCCATGCAGAACACTGCTGGTGCAAGGGAAAGCACTCCACCTTCGGAGAAAGTTTGGTTGCCAGTAAAAAAGGTAATAAAAGTCTGAATAGTCTTAGATGGGGGCACAGTATGCAACCTGATTTGTGCAAATCACAGGTGACAGTCTCTGCTGCACACACGGGTTTATTTACACTTGTAACTTAAGAGCTGTCTCAACCAGAACAGCTCCAGTGCAGTGTCAATGCCAAAGCCTCTCGCTTCATTCTAATGTAACTCAAACCACATTTGTCATGCTGATGAAAGAAGAAAAAGCAACAAAATAAAAGACATTTTGGATACAGTAAAAACGCAGCACAAGCACAGTCCTCAGCCTTCATATCTTTCAGCAAGTGACTATTTCCTCATTTCTAGGTCTTATTTTTTCATATAAGGCTTAGGTTACCTGAAAATACCTGTCAATTGCCAATGCTCAAGAGGATGATAATAGAAACTTTCAGAACGAGATTAATGGAGCAGAGCCGGGCTAGGGGAATACTTCTGAAATTCCAGCATTCAGCGCCTTCGGATACATCTCATCCCCACTTCAACCGCGCGCAAAACAACCATCCTCACCCTAATTAACACTCGCCGTACCACGCAGCAAAAAAAAAAAAAAAAAAAAAAAAAAAAAAAAAAAAAAAAAAAAAAAAGCAGCAGCCCAATCCTTGTTTTCTGCCTGGTCTTACTCCCAGTGGATACTTAGCACTTCATTTGAATTTGAAAACTGATGACGCTTTCGCGGTGGGATTTCTGTTCTGCCGGGAAGGGGTGAGAAGCGCCGGGGCTGGGCGCAGGGGACAGGTGTCTGTGGAGGGATTCGCCGA
>NW_008662497.1:0-4599 GCF_000695815.1 Acanthisitta chloris
ACTCTGCTTTTCCCTACCATTTTCTCCCACTTACTTGCTGTCTTTCCTTCCTTTTTTTTCTCTTTCTTGCTCAGCCACATGATCAGTGACTTGCCAGGGGACAGCGTACTGAACAGTTCTGTGCTGAACATAAAAAACATTTTCTCCTCTTTGCTACCTTTCTTTTCCACCCCCCACCCCCACTGAATGTCCTCCTGGTAGCTGCAGTGTGTCCAGCTTTGCATTTGACCCCTACTGTGGCATTTGTGCCAACAGAATACCTTTTCCCCTTTGCTTGAACTTTGTATCTCCTCAAGTCTTGCTCATACTTTCATCTTGTATTTAAATCTTTTGAAACAGACATTTTCTTAAGGGTTACAAAGGATTAGCATAATATATTCTATTTCACAGAACAGTAGCAAAATTTAATTCTCCCTTTTCCTACGGCTAACATATTATATGGGTTTAGTATCTACTTTTATAGCCTGTCATTTGGAGTATAACCAAGTGTAGTGCAAAGAGATGTTTCCAAAGAAATTTCTTGTATCCCCAACTTGTTCTAAAAAGGCAATAAGGGATAAACCTTCTTCTTATCTGTCAATGAACCTGAAAATCCAGTTGTTAACTATGCTATAGGATTAGTTGACAATAAAAATCTGTGGGATAAGATGTGATAGATTGTATAACCTCAATGAACTGACATATCATACCATAATTTTAAACTTTAAAGCTTAAAGAAAGCCAGCCATATTTCAAATAACATTAAGGGCAACATCAAGACATGCACTATATATGACAGAGACTTTAAGTTCATTCATTTAAAAGAGGTACAAAATTATGTTAAGAGCCATTAACAGAATTGCCAATTGTGTGGATTGTAGCTCTGAGACCCCTGCTATTTCCCATTCATATAAATTAGAAAGCTGAAAAAAATGTATTGCTATCCAGTAAGTATGATTGTACACATGTTGGAGATTATCACTGTCCTTTTGGTTCCTTTATGGTGATTGAGAGGACGTTTTTATTTCAGTTTCTTTCACAACATGGAAGAAAAAAACATTAAGTCCTGCATCTAGAAAAAGGCACTCCATCTTGTTTATAAAAGATTTCTTTTTGTTTTCTAAGGCTGCCTTTCTAGCTCAACGCAGCTTATGTAAATTTGGTAATCCAGTATACCATTTATTCACATCTGTAATAACTACAAATACATTAATTTACTTTAAGGTAACATGACTAACATCACTTTTGTATGTGCCTGTTTATTTTTTTCTGTCAAATCCTCCTGGGCTAGAGATCTCAAAGATAACCTATGGCAAATTTTACAGCAAGTATAAGAGCATGCACAGTGAAGGTCATAGCACAAATATTCCAAAATACTCAGTTCTACCTGACACTGGAGAACTCTTACCACTCACTATATGTGTTTTTTCCTCTGTGGTTCCCCTGGTGTTCAACAATAGGTGAGCTTGTAAAATCAGTTGCAGGAAAAAATCCAGAAAGCACCTCTGCCAAGTGTTTCCCTGATGCACCATCAATTCAGGGACTGTGTAGCACAATGGGAATTTCGATCCTTCCAGGGAACTGCAGTACAAGACCAAACTGAACCGCAGGTCACATGGGGCAGAACAGGTAAAAAAACCTTGTTCCAGGCTGTCCAAACTGATATCTTTGTATCTTGATCAAACACCGAATTTCCACAACACTTTCTCAAAGCAAAAGTCAATGCATATCTTTTTTCTTATAGGAAAAAAGGCTGGAAAATGACAAAAGAGACAACATAGAATCCAGTGAACAGCTCTGTTTGTTAGTAACCTATGGGTTGTTCAGCTTGCCTGTCTCCTTTCCAATGGCTGAATTCAGTATGCACCTTCTTTGGCAAGCCTGTGACCTTCCACTAAAATGTCTATCTATTCCTAACAGAGTAATGAGGATGCGTGACAAGGCTCAGACACTGTGGTCAACCTCACTGTGACAGGCTCTGAATGAAAGCATGAACAATTGAGAAGTTCATGTTACATCCATTATAATAACTAGACAATGTCCTAATCATAATAGAAAGTATAAGCACTATACAGCATAGGAAAGTCCATGATAATTTGGTCCTTCCACTGAAGGAATTAGAATCAGAGAAAAAATGATCTTAAAAGGAGCACCTAGGCATCACGGAGTTCAACTCATCACCGAGACTGAGGCTGACCTCAAAGTTTTGGAACATTTTCAGTTATTTAGAAGTTAAAATTAACTTGATGAAAGAAGTGACAACAACAGTGAGGCTGGTAGGAATGGAAATATTTCTTGTGTAAGAATTCCAGAAGAAAATAACAGTAGGGTAGCAGGTAATAAAAGCAGTCTGCAGTGACCCTGAAAAGCAGCTGTCAGATTGGTGTGTACTACATTACTTACCTCTTTCTCAGATCTTCTCAACAACACAGTTACTTGTGGCTTTTGTTGTTTCTTTTTCCTTTCACAGATGAAGACATTGTCATTGCCTGCATTCAGTTTTCTGACATATTAACAGTAAAATACATTGTCAGGAGTGATGTCTCACTAATGCAACTCTTCTTCATCAACTCTGTGACTTTGTTACGGAAGATTTTTATTGAAACTAAATAACCAACATTCAGAAAAAAAATCCATTCTGTTCTGAATGCTTGATTAATACAATTCAGGCCAGGGCTTGTAATAAGGAGTCAGATGGCTCACCAGACTCCTCTCCTTTACTTTGTTGGGACCTGAGTCAGTGTGTGTGCCTTCCCAATAGCTAAGGCACAATTATTGATAGAGGAGTTTATTTATGATGGCTTTGCAGGAGTAACTCAAATTCAATAATAAAACAATTTTAAAATACACAGTTTCATAAAGAGGACTGAAAGCATACATTTACTTCACTGAATGAACACAGCTAAGGATATTCTTTAGGGAAAACATAACATAAAGTACTATCATTCAGAAGCTTTAGAAAGGAAAAATGATGGGGACCATACATTTTTAATAACAACCTTACTTTTAAATAATGTAAAAGAGGAGGGATGCCTGTAACTGTTTCCAGTCAAAGAATGTGAAAATTCTATTTTGTAAAGAGGCACACATTCTCTCTGGTTTTCCTGAAAAAATAACTCCATAGGTGGGAATGTAGTAATGTAACTGGGTAAGATTAGGCCCTCTAAGTTTGTCCTCCTGTTTTCTTCAGTGCATTTGGTTATACTTCTGGAAAAAAGAATATAAATCAAAGATACTCAATGTGTGTAATTCTTAAGATTGAGATAACAAAAACAACTATTGTCAGGATTTCATTTTAGAGTCTCAGAAATACGCTTTTCTTGGACTAAATATGTTTAAGGTGTTTTCACTAGGCAGCTTTGTGACATCTATGACCCAGTTCTCATCCTACTCTACTAAGTTATGAATTCATCTTGAAATTCCATCCAAACTATCCAGTACAGAAGACAATTGCTGTATTCTGTTCCTCACTCTCCTTACTAACTTCAGTTTCATATATATTTTAACAAGCTCTGAGAAGTAGCTAGGTCAAAGTAGCAGATTTTCTTATTCACATTCCTATTCATAGTTTTACTTCAGTGACAAAATAAAGTTTTTACTCCTCTGAAGAGGTGTTCTTATCCTGAGAAAGTTATTTAGCTTTTCTTTTTGGTCTTAATTATCATAATCAAAATTGGTAGTGTAAAACCAGAAAGGCATATCAATTTTCTCTGTGAAATTTCTCCCTTCTCTTTCATCCTGTTGTCCAAACACGAAGGGTTCATGAATATAGGTACAGGGAAGAGGATGAGTGCTTAGGAGCCTGCAGATTGGCAGCAGCACTGGTGAGCTGGGGACAAGAAGCAATATTCATTGTGCACATGAAGGCTATATCATGCACATGTGAACTCAGTTACAATCATTTGTGTATATCTGATACAGTTTGTTAATTTCTCCAAAAAAAAGTCAAGATTTACAGTGCATGATCAATTAATTTCAGTCCTATAACAGTATGGGTGGAGGAATGGCTTTATTTTCCTGCAAGCACACTACATTAAAACATTTAAAATAATTATTTCTAGTAAGCCTCTGAACTGTAGTATAACTGGACTGACACATGATGATGCCTATATGACTTTTAAGATGTAAGGTTATCTTTTCAAACTCTGAGATGTTTCTGCTTAGGACCCAAACCCAGTCTGTTCTCTGAGTTGTGCTAATTAGGCTTTTTTCTTTATGAATTTCTTCCTTTGTCCCTTAGCAGTTCAGTACATCCAAGTACTGTTCTCCACCCCTTCTCTTGTAGGGACTCACTGGAGATCTTTCAGCTTGTGAGCTGCCTGTGAGTAGCTTGGATTTGTGATGCAGAGCAAGTTCCGTGGTCAGCTGACTGCTTCCAAACAATAGAGTTGATAGACAAAGATAGGAAGCCAAATAGGTCCCCCTGAAATCTGAGAGGAATTGGTTAGTGATCTACTTAGCTGCTTGGATCCTCCCAAAACTATGGGACCAGATGGGATCCATCCCAGAGTGATGAGGGAACAGATGGAAGAGTTCACCAAGACACTCTCCATCATTTACCAATAGTCCTGGCTCACTGGGGACTTCCCAGATGACTGGAAGTTGTTGAATGTCACACCA
>NW_008662498.1:0-758 GCF_000695815.1 Acanthisitta chloris
GGGAGTTAAAATAGCAGAGCACTTCGCACAGCCAATATTTAACTGTGTTGAAAAACATTCCAGAAGTTGTTAAGACTTAATTATAGTCACCATGATAATCATGTATTTTCTGAGCAACATATAGTAGGCATTGCTATAAGCTTTATACTGAGAACAGCATTTTGATTGCACAGCTTCACCCCAATTAAGGATAATACAAAAGTAAATTTTCAGTAGGGCCAGCAACTAGAAGTTTACTACATTCCAGGCAATTTTTCTTCCCAATCAATGTAGACTGGGCAAGTTCTACCAAATAAGAAACTGCTTTGCATTTCTCACTTACTGTTCTGAGAGTAAGCTTTCAAGCAATTCAATTTTCTCTCCCAGAACAGGAATGAATCCCTCCCAATATTTAAATTTTTGCCCCTCCTCATTTTTCCATTCCCCCATCCTTCATAAATAATCAGCAATTGTTCTAGAGGCAATCTCTGTATTCACCAGGTTGATATATTAAATGATGATCAACCCACCCAACTGGGGCACCATGCACAATTCACAAACAAAACATGATTCATCAGGCAGAAATTAATTTCCCTCCAGTCTCTCATTCTTAATTACCTGAGAACCTCAATGACTCTGTGAAAATCAGTTCAATGATAATGGTACTTACTAGAGACAATTAGCTTTGTCCCGGTTCCAAAGTATTTGATCCAGGTGTTCCATGCTGTGCTTTGTCTTTGCAATAAGCTAATGTGCTCTCTTGCTGTGCCATTGATGAA
>NW_008662499.1:0-280 GCF_000695815.1 Acanthisitta chloris
GTTAAAAGTGTAGATTGGATTTCACCCCGGGAAATCTAGCACACGGAGTGAACTTGAATCTTTGGCTATTTAAGGAGGACTGGGGTTTGTTGTGAAGTTGTGGTGATCCAGAGCAGAGCCCCGTCCTGATTGATTTCATCTTCCTTGAGTCTCAGATGACTGTAAAATGAATAGATGAAATTATTCCTTTTTGAGGCTTTTCTTAGGGGCTCTCCGGGCAGCGTGTTCTCAAAGCGAAGTCATGATGTATTCTCCAATCTGCCTCACTCAGGTATAGACG
>NW_008662499.1:450-1110 GCF_000695815.1 Acanthisitta chloris
AGGTATAGACGCATTTTATTTAATTTATTTGTTAATTTATTTATTTGCAAGTGTTTGTTGGGAATTTTTTTTAATTTTTTTTTTTATTTTTATATGTATGTGGGTTGTTAATGAGTCATCGGTAGTAGTTGTAATGGGTTAAAGCACAGTTGTAACTGCTTGTCAGATCCAAACTCCTCTCTGAGGAGGGAATATTAGAAAATAAACTGTACCAGGCCATTGTTTTGGGGAGATCCATTCAAAGTGTCACCCGTAGACAAATACTGTTAATTGTTGGTGCATAAGAAGTCAAAGGTTAACAAACTGGAAATGAGCATAATTACGCTAAAAACCCAGGTTTGAGAAGTATTGATTTGATTGGAATCAAACGATTTGCACTCTTTTCAGCTGGCCAGTTTTCGCAGTCTAATGAAAGGGTTTGAAAGGAAAAGTGCTTTTCTTTCCTTCTTTTTTTTTTTTTTTTTCCCCACAAAACACGACCACTCGCCGGTGCGAAGTAATCCCGTCTTATGCTTAATTAATAATATGTAACCTGCCAACAATGAGGGCGATGTGAGTGGGGATGGCCAAGCTGCGCAGTCTTTTATCGTTCGGTTATACAAGGGCACGGCTTTTCCCCCCTCCCAGCTAAATTGTGGTGCGGGTGGAGGAGCGTGCACC
>NW_008662500.1:0-1636 GCF_000695815.1 Acanthisitta chloris
GGGAAACGGGGCTGCTGCGCTTCGCGGTTTCGGGAGGAGGAGGAGGAGGGTGGGAGGATTCATAGCATACTTTAAAGAAAGCAATGAAGAAAAAAAAAAAGAAAGAAAGGGAAAAAAAGAAAAGAAGGCTCCGACTAAGCGATGCAGCCGCCCTGTCCTGGTTTGAACTGAAATTGCCTTGCCCATCAAGAGATATGTTCAGGATTTAGACTTCCTTGCTTTAAGCTCTGTCCTTTCCAAGATACTCTAGGCATATTTTATAAAAAGGACGACACCCTCATTTCAAACAATATTTTTTATTTTATACTTCTGTCTATACTTTGTAGCAAATCTTTTTTTGTTATTTTTTTGCTGAATTGACTTTATAATAAACTTTTGCTTAAATTACATTTTTCTTCTCTTAAAATCAAAGCTCCTTTTTTTTTTTTTTTTCAAAATCATTTTGCTGTTGTTGTTCTTTTTCTTTAGGTTTACATTTAAGCCCCCTTTTTGTGATCTCTACGGTTGGATATTCAGATATTTTACTGGTATGTGTAACATCTAAAACAAAGAGGAGGAAAAAATTAAAGGCAGTGAATTCGGAAAGATGCCTTCGAACAGCAAGTAAAGGTAAACTCTCAGAGATCTGTTAGCAGCATTCCTTCACTCCTCCGGGCATTTAGACACATCTCTCCTTCCTTCCTTAACTGTTCGTTTCCCTCTCTTTCTCTCCCTCTCTCGCTCTCTTTTTCCCTTGAGGAAAAATGCTCTTTTTTATTAATTTTTAAATTTTTTTGCAGTGGAATGACCAAAAAAAAACAAGCGACTGTGGAGGAAAGATGAGAGATTGTGAATTATTCACCATATGCTTCACACGTGGACATCTACCTTGGATTCCTCGCCAGTGCCTTTTTCTGTCTGCGGTTTTTGTTCTCGCCTCGCACAGTGCCACATTTTTAGCGGAGCCCGTGGCTCGCCGGGAGGTACCCGGCCGGTTATAGCCTTAGCAGTAGGTGGCCCAGAGCCGTTCCTGAGATTGCTTTTGCACAACGAGGGCTCGAGTTTGTTTCTTTATTTTTTTCTATTTTTGATTCGAAGCGATAGTAAAGCTGAGGTCCGATTTGGGCTGCGCGCCGCTGCCTGTTTGGTAACATTTGGCAAATAAAACACAAAAAAATAAAGGGAGAACGCTTCCACAGTCCTACATGGGTGTTTCACCATCATCAGCCACCACCACCACCATCATCATCATCATCATCAACCACAGAAAAGCACAACGTCCCCAAAGCAACGGATGGACACTTCCTCTATAGATCCAGCACATGGAGAGGGTGTGGGTGTGAGTGTGCTCGCCCCCCTAGAAAGGCAGCCAGGTCACTAGGGCGGCCCACAGAGCCGCCAGGAGCAGGGGCAAGGCCGGCGGGAGGAGGGACGGTGCCGCGCCGCTGCCGCCTCCGCACAGTTCAAATAAGCTGCCTTGGAAATCGAGGTTTTTGGATTCCCGTCTCAATTTCTCCCAGAGGTCTGTCGCTCCTTCCTGGCAATCGGTGAGCGCTGTGAGAGTGCAGGCGTGGAAATCATCCCAGTACCTGCAGGAGGGGAGAGCAGCCGGCATCAAAACAGGCAAGCGCCCACCTTCCCGGGGAGGATGCCCGCC
>NW_008662501.1:0-7343 GCF_000695815.1 Acanthisitta chloris
TATTGTGAACTAATGATTTAGGCTGAACAATATGGATTGTTTGTTAAGGACATTTTGTTTGCATAGCATTTACCATGTTTTGTCAAGCTGTGTTGTTCCTGGAGGAACTTTTTGGGGTTCGATCTGGACTGGAATTGATTTCCGGCTGAGTCTGCCAGAGGAGAAGGAGTTAAATTTAGGCTGAAGCTTTTAGGTGTTTACTCATGAGCTGCATTGGGACTAGAGATAAAAAGTTCGAGAAGACTCAAGGAGGCGAAGTTTCTTTGGTGGTGGGTGCACACATACACAGTCTCTGGATGCTGGTCCTTTTTTTATAGGGCTCTGTGAGAGTGTTGATTGGTCAGCTCTCCTTGAGTTGCTGAGTCAGCACATAGAGATTCCCAGTGCAGGCTTCTTGCAAGCGTCCTGGGAAAGTTGTGGTCCAGGTGCAGCTAGAGTGGAGTTTCATTATATTGGCAGCTATAGATTTTCAGTGGACAATGGAGTCCCATTATGTCAGAGGTGGACAATGGTGCCCCATTATCTCAGCTAGAGATTGAGGGTGGGTTTTTACCTTATGTGCTTTTAGTCCAGGTATAGCCAGAGATATCTTGTTGCTCAGCAAGCCTTGAGGAAAACAACCAGGCCCTTGCCACACAACAAATTGTCGAAGCCAGGCAATGTCAAAACAAACTTTTCTTAAAGGTCCCTTAGAGATTGAGAGAGAATTTTTACCAGTCGTAGAATAAGAAAATGGTATTCCTGATTTTTAATCTTGTTCTCTGGAATATCTTTTCAATATTACAAAATAGGTGGATGAAAAAGTACTGCCTACATAGTAATGACAATACAAAGTGCCTTCATTCATTTAGACCATAGACTCAGGAGTAATTAGTATATTCAGGACTTCTCTGGATGACAGGAGTGAGATTAATTTCAAGATTGTGACATTTAAATTTAGGTGTCTGCTTCCATTATTATCAATGGAGATCAATAGAGTTCGTAGAACAAATGCCATGTGAGGGTCAAGTCAGTTAGTCAGTTGTCCAGATATAATACCTTTTGAGAGGCACAAGGAAATCCATACAGGGATGGCAGATATGACACTCAGGAGACCAACATCACTGTAGAATGGCAGCTGGAGGACAGCCAGTATTTGCTAGGGCATCACTCATATTCCTGGACAACTGTGTTGAGACATTTGAACAGAGTCCAGTGTATCTGTTAAATGACTTCATGGAAGGCCAGGGAAGAACTGCAGTTGGCAAAGCTGAACTCCAAAATTAATTTAGTTGTTCATTTGCAGTTTATGGGCAATTTTCTTAATGAAAGTTTTTACTGATCAGCGTGACTGGACAACAGAAAGGCATAAAACACAACAGAGACAAAAAGAAAAGAATTAGGTGCACAAAGAACTTTGTCAAACAGAAGAATCCAAAATGGTATCCTTTGTAGTGGTTCACATCTTCAAAAGTCCAAGCCTGTTCATTCTTTCTTGTTGCAATTGTTATGTCCAATACTAAAATAATGAAGCAAGTGTATAAGATATGGTGACATAGCATTACGATGCAAAGGCAGTGTACTGAAATGAAATAGTAAACACTTTCAAAAATATAGCCAAGTTCAAATGGCTGCTGATACAAGGAGTTCCATAGGCATAAATAAATAAATCTTAGACCTGTTAATTAGTTTTTATTATTGAAGTAGTTTAATATATTGCCACTCTGCTGAAAAGACAGAAAATTCATTTTTTAACTCTCAATATTGATAGATGATACAATTCTGGAATATCATATATATTTTACAACATTAGTGAATTTGTGGTATTTAGTTTCTTATCTACAGTTTCATTTTTCTCTGCATAGTAACAAGGCAAATAGGACACCAAGAACAAGTATAATTTTTTGCAAATATGAGGTATCAACAATTTTATAACAGAAAAATGAAGACCTTGATTCTGATTACAGCTTTGACAAAGGTATAGTTAGTTATGTGTAAAAGATTTACCATTCATCTGTTGCTCAGATATTTTATTGCAAGGATACCACGTGTGTCTCATTACATTGAATAAAAATGAACACATCTGTTTTTTAGGGTTATTTTTTGCCAGTGGCTGTTATCAAAATGAAGATCATCTTCCAATATGTTGTTATTTTTTATCTTTGGAATATTTGGAAAATGTTTTGTGATTATCATTTTATTCTGTGTATTTTTATACTTACACATATCTGAGTGCATATATATATGAGGGCATTTGTACATCACCAGATAATTTAGCAGCCCAATTTGCTTCTGGGCAAGAAATGACATTAAAAAAAAAAAAAGGTAGTCAATCTTTCTAACCTGTCTTTTGAAATCAGTGCATTTTCTTTGAAGTAATTCCTGCATGCAGGTTTGGGTATAGAACTCTCCAAAACTTGTTCTCAAAATGCAGTCTGGGCAAGACTGTTGTAGTTTCCTCTCTCCTACACGATTATTCAGCATTCTCTGAAATCTTCCCACTGTAAGACATTCCCTAAAATTCCCTTCAGATAACACTTTTTCCACAAAAATATTAAGCCTTTGTCATTTCTTCAGTTGTTTCCATGATACATTCTTCAAGTACTATAAGATCATGCTACCAATTAAATTCTTCATTGTTTTTTTAAATTCTAGGAGTTCTTTTTGTAAGCCAACAGATATACTTAAAGTTTTTAATAAGTTCTGTCACTGAGTCACTCTTCTGAAGCTCAGTAATTCTTCAGATTTACATTTGCTTATCTTTTACATCTTTAGTTACACATGGTTTTCATATGGTTTGTGTCTTGAATCTGGTTTTGTGGTTTCATGTCGTGCCTTCCATACTAAGAAGTTTTCCTGGTGTGAATTCTATTTTTGTGTCTAACTTCTTGAATACCAGGAAAGATCTTTAATTGAGAATGAGTAGTATAATAATTTGTTAGGACAGAATTTTCCATGTTTTGTATTGTAGACTTACATAGAAAGAAAGGAAAACCAAGTGATAGTCAGGACTAATGACAGGCCTGCCATGTTTTGTCAGAGGTACCTGGAGACAGATAAACTATAGCTCAGATATAAATCATACAGTAGGCTCTAATTTTTTTTTAAAGTTTGTTATCAATGATACTGCAAGCATGATAATTGAATTACAATTGAATTACAATCCATGCTGTGAAAAACAAAGCAGATGTTTTTAATACTATTGCTAGTTACAAATTGGACAATTAAGGCTATTTGAATTTGCAGAATTAGGATTCCTGTAAAGTCTACTGCAGAAATTGTTAGAAATGTAACTTCAGGTACTTTCAATTTCTAATTTGCTCATTAAAGGAGAAATGAAAGTGAATAATTTAAAAGTATCCGCAGGCAAAGCAGTTTTACCACTCTTTAGGGATGAAGAAAAAAGAATGTCATCGTGCTGAAAATGTGTTCTATACGTCAAGTTTGCTTAACTGTTCAGATCCAATATTGTGTGAGATACTGCACTGACATCTTGGTAGACTGGCAGACTGATTCCACATGTCACCCCTTAGTTGCCTTGCTGGATTCTGTATTCTGGTGCTGGAACACACACAGGACTGTTAGGATAGACAGTGGTCTTTTGTCCTGTTCACAAAAGGCAGATTGACATTTTTCTTTGCTTTTAAGAACATGCATATAATTTAACCTTTTTTTAAAATTTATTAATATTGTCAGGTAAATCTGGGTAGAGGAATCTCCACCACTTTAGAAAAAAGGAGAATAAAACTACTCCTTTTCCTGTCTTTTTATCAATGGACCAATTCTGTGTCCTGACATAGCTGTGCCGTCAGTAGAGAAGTTTCCATGGCTATTCAGGTCATATTAAAATCATAACACACATATCATTCATGTCTCCTGAAATTCTGTTTCAGCTAGAATACTAAGAATTTTTGATTTTAATGTCTAGTCATTAGACATAGTTTATGGTGGAATTTTCTACTGAGGATATTAGAAAACTGATTTTGAAGAGTATTAATAAGTAATAGTTAAATAATAAAGCTATATATCTTTATATATAACATGCATTATAAGTATTAATTAAGCAAGTAATCAAAAGAGTAAAATAAGTGTTATGCTTTATTTTCATTAACTTCTGGAGCTTGGTAGAAAATCTCTCCATCCTTTATTTTCTGAGAGTAGAGTATAAGGCATTAAAGCTGCCCTTTTCCTCAAATCTAAATGATCTGAATTAACATGATATAGTCGTATCAGTTTTGATCTCTTCCATAGGCTAGAGGTTGACAACATTTCCCTCACTTTCAGTCTATACACATACACAGCTTTGTAATACAATCTCCTGTTTCTAGCAAGAAATTATTAATTATAATGAAATATTAGGAAATCACAGATTCATGGAATCATATAGGTGGGAAAAGACTTCCAAGATCATCAAGTCCAACCTTTGACTGATAACCACCTTGTCAACAAGACCACATCACTAAATGCCACAACCAGTCATTCCCTGAGCACCTGCAGTTATGGTGACTCCATCACCTCCTTGGGCAGCCCACTCTAATGCTTGACAACTCTTTCCATGAAGAAATTCTTCCTGAAATGAGCATTTACACAGTAAAACAGAAAATGAAAAGACAGTAAAAGGGAAAACCAAATATTTTTCTAACCAAATACAAATACTTTGGAAATCAAGATGTGGGATTAGTTTACATGTCTTCTATGGAAGTAATTTCTTTTATTTATATATTTTCTTGGCCTTGAAATTCAAGCTATTTATCACATAGCTGATAAAAAGAATTACAAATATGACAGCAACATACATAGTTCTTTTAGTTTGGAATGCTGATTAAATAATAGTAGAGCACAATGCACAAATATGGTAATACAGCTATTTAAATTCAAAGATAATTGAAGAAGAGATTTCTACACTGCAGTGTACACATTATACTCTGTATATAACAGGGGACAGTTCTTCAAAATATCATCAGGCTTCATACCAATGGCACCTGCTAAATTTACTAATAATTTTATTAAAAGTGAGAGAAAACATTCCTTGATACTATATTTTTTAAATGGAAGACACAACCCTTCTGATGAAAGCAAAATTTAAGATTCTCCAAAGGAAACTGCAAAATAATGACAAATCCTTTAGCTATATGTTGCAACTTATTTTATAAAAATGTGTACTGTTTTAATTAAACAAGAAATAAGATCAGAATCCATGTCACAGAGCAGGTGGATAGTTGATACAAGCTGCCACAGGTTCATTGATTTCACCAAAAAATATTGTATTGAATCAGCAGAACAGGTGATCTGAGAGTAGAAAAAAGCAACAAAACTCTTCCTGCTGTTTTTTGTCCAAAATGTAACAGATGAATGCAGCAATAAATGATGAACATACACATGCATTTTAATTACTTATTATTGAATTTTTGCTATGCAGTTGTGAATTATGGTGGCACTGCATCTTAATTAGAGGGCAGGACAGATGGTGAAAGCTTAGTCTGTATTAAAATAACCTCAGGTGCCCACTGACTATGCACTACAAGTAACATTTCATAGCAGAGCTAATTGTCCAGCCAAAATACTTCAGAAGTTCTATGGAAATTTTGAGCACAAAAAGTCATTGAAACTATGCAGTTTCTCCATATAGTGTTTTCCTTCTAATTTCATATCATCTCATAATTTTATTTAATCTTTTACCTATTGGATAGATAAGCATAGATTTTTTAGTAAATGTAATGTAAATAGTTGTGCAAAAAAAATTAAAAGAGATATGGATTGCAAGGTTGCCTTCTTTTCCAAAATCAGAAGCTGCAAAGACATTTCACCTCCATTGCATACATGCACATCTTTCTACAAAAGCTCAATACCTTAAATTCTTTGGAGCTATGGTGTGGTACTGGAGAACTGGAGAAAGAAACATGAATTTCCTAGTCATAGTCTCCTCTACGACAAAAAAATTAATGTTTTCTCCTCTCACCAGCCGTTTCCTAGGACACAAAGATAAGAGTAAGGGGAAAAAAACAATAGGAAATTGTAATTAAGAAGATAGCTTTTATTTTATTTTTCTGTGGTACAGTCAAGCCCCAGCTTGCTTCCCCTTGATATTTGAGACAGCAAATTCTAAATGCTTTCTGGCTAGAAGAGTCCATTGTGTTCTTCAAAGCAAAGACTAAGGGTATCCAAAAGAATCTAAAGGGAACAGTTCTAACCTGTGCCATGCACTATTGTAGAAATGTACATATGCCCATGCAGAGTTTATGACTGTGCAAAAATTGCTTTGCCATGAATATTATATGGATAGACTGAATGCCTTAGGTGTCAGTCATTCTGATCAGAAAATTGGTGAAAGAACCTGTGAAACAACAAGTTTTGGAAAAAAAAACAATACTAAAACCACCACAACAGAAAACTGTTCTGCGGTCCATTGGGTTACTAAGTACAAACTGTGATTGAACTGCATCAAGTATGAGACAGAGAAATGCTATCTAACTCTCACATCTCAGTGCACTTATTAACCATGTCACAGCATCTGTGGAAGGGATATCTAAATTGCATTGTTATCCTTGTGTAATGTGTTTCTTTTGGAAGAAAATTTCTATATAGCAGCTAGAAGGAACTGCAGATATTCACCCACTTCAACAATACTTGAACAACTTGGTTTTAAACCAGTTTGACCATGCTTCACACATATTTTTCTAATATTTCCATACTCTTATGTTGCTATATTTTAGCAACACTAGAATTATGTATTATGTGAAAGTAATTGCAGTCATTTACGAAAACAAGTCTTATGAGGGATCTTAATGATTTTTTGTATTTTCTTCCAACCCAAGTCATCTTAAGATTCTAAGATAGCTGAACCATACTCTAGAGTAAGTTTTTAAATAAAAGCTATGATCTGGATTGCTTCAGAAAAATTCTGATATAGTTTTCCAGAAATTAAGTGTAGGCTTCAATAATTCTAATTATTTCCATACAATATACAATGAAACATGTTGCTCCAGTGGGGGCTAAACTCCCCAGATTTACAGTATAAAATATAAACAGCTAAAAAAGAAGATGTTAACAAAGGTCAATCAGTGATGATTAAGCCTACAAGACAATGAAACTCTCATGCTTCTTTATGTTGAGCAGACAAAAATTATGTAAACATCTTCTGCTTGTTGACCATATGCTGCAGCTTTTGGAAGGCTTGTGCTGATTTTGCTAACTGACAAACAGCATTTTTCAAATACACTTCTGAGGACAATATTTTCCACTTTATTTTCTAAAGAAAGTGAGTTTACAAATGCAAGTTCAGAACAGCAATATTCATGTAACAGCATTTATCACTCAGCAGTTAGAACAGATTCAAATATGCATATTTGCTAATGTACTTTTCC
>NW_008662501.1:7367-10816 GCF_000695815.1 Acanthisitta chloris
TTAAAAATTACTTCCCCCCCACTATTGCTCCTTTGTATTGGAAATAGTGTTTTTCCTAACAGATTTGCTTGTTTTCTTCATCTACAGGAATATTATTGCCCAGATTCTCTGGAAGTGCAAACAAGTGTAGTAATGCTGAACTGTGTTACTTTTCTAGGGAAAAGAAACACAAAAAAAACCCCAGCAAAGAATCCAAAAGAAAATAGTAATAATGAATATAAAAATCTCCTGAAATTGGTCCTAAATTAACAGATTTATTATTCTTATATTTACCTCATTAGCACACAGTAATGCTAAGCAATACTGGTGGTGTGTGAACACAGTTAGCTGCAGGCAGGCACATCCTTTAAAACGTATTTTTGTGAAAACAGTTCCCCAGTGAAACGGGCTACCTGTTGCTTGTAAGTCTGATCATATAGTGGAGAAATTAAATTACAGAAACAAGGACGGTAACTGAGAGGAACACATGAGTCTACATATGAAATTCAGAGTGAAGTACAAATGAAAAAATTTGAAAATTGCTGTTGTGCAGGGAACACTATGCCATTTTGATTCAGGTCAGTGAGGAGAGTAAGATGCTGTTCTATGGCTGCTAGGGAAACCACAGAAAGAACAGCAGAACCAATATGTGCTTCCTTATCCTATCTGTAAAAGGGTATCTCTAGACATGATGCATCATCAGCTTTAAATATCATTGGTAGAGTTAAACTGAATGCATATTGCTAGGATGATTGCTAAAAGCAGTGGTCTATACTCAAACAGGGATGCTATTCTCTGGAATGTTGGCTGTTTAGTTACTGTATATGTATGGAGTTATCAATTTCTTGGGTGATTAAGCAGAGGCCCTCATTACAAACTTGTAAGTATTCCACACTAATGAAACAAATGCCTGCACTCCTCAGATGTCAAAATAGCAGGTTTTGCTTGCAGAATCCAGTTATGCTAATGCCATGCCTATCACTGATATCACCAATTTTAAATCATAGAATCATTTAGGTTGGAAGAGACCATCATCAAATCCAATCATAAACCTAACGCTGCCAAGACAACCAAATGTAAAATGAATTTAAATTAAAGTCCACATAAGGCAGATGGAGTATGGTCTGAGACTAACACAAACAATGAGGGAAAAGCTGTATATACTGGAAGTTAAAGTTACTGATTATCACATCATGTTCCTGAAATAGACTATTACAGAGAATGAGATTAATCAATCCTGGATAAAGATGTTCTGTTGTGGCAAGACAGATGAGCTTTGATCCTAAATTAATTCTGACATGCTGGTTAATAAGTAAGATTTTCTTAAAATTTACAGAATTCAGGCACAGTAAGCCTGTCAAAAGCATGTCAGTTCTGTTTGACATACCACAGAGTTGATGACTAACAGGTGGTGATGAGCAAACTCTGAAAACAGCTTTCAGCTGTTTCTGACTACGTAGGTAGTTCTAGTTTCCAGATCTCAGGACCTAAAGCCTTCACAATTTTGGGGTTTTTTCCACATTTATAAACTATTTAGATGAGCTCAGAGTTTTCTGACAGAGGTTCGACCTTTTTTTTCAGCTAGGATTATTTACTTGCACAACATTATTTATGTGGTGAAAAGGAATATTCAGGAACTGACAATCTCAAAACCACATGAAGCAGTGCAGTTATGTAGGTAGGAAGAAAGTTTGGCATGCAGGTGGAGGACTGGAAAGACAGAGAGAGATGGGGATAGAAATACACCCACACCTTTGCTAGTACTGTAACACTTAAAACCTTATTTATGCTCTTGAATTAAATTAGGGTTATTAAGTAGTTACTGATTTACTGTTTTCATTGCAAAAATTCTATTTTATCTCCTATCTATAAAAGTTTCTGCTTCTGTTCCTCTTGACTAGCCTTTTATTCTTCAATATGTCTCTTGCTTATGCATTTGCTACTCTTCTCCACCCTTAGGATACTAGTTAAAAGACCATAGACCTTCATATAAGCGTGAAGGAAGAATGTTAGAAAGATTTAAACAAAATTTTAATTGAACTGAATATTACTTTTAATAATTCAAACTTAAATTGTCTGATTAACATTATTATTCAGCCTGGCACAACAGGACTTTATAATTAACACGATACCTAAATTAACATCTTTTAGGGTATTGGGCTAGTACTAGCTCTTTACACAGGTGTGAAGTCCATATGCTTAGCTAGCCTTTCTGACATTTTGACAGTGTTTATACATAACTGTTTAAGAACATATGCATAAAATTTTGGTGCAAAAGTGACCATCTTGTTGTTTTATTTTTTGCTAAGAAATACATTTTTCCAACTAAAAGTCACAGAATCTTACCTGCTCAGGTATAATTTAGTTATAATATTTCATTTTATGCCAAGGAAAATGGAGCATGACTTTTCAAAAAAGAAAAAAGCATAAGGCTACCTTAAAAGGAAATCAGAGAAGATCCTCTGAATAAAAAAAAAAAAAAAATATTAAACTAATTTTGGTATGGATTTGAGGTGGGTTGGGATGTCTTCCTTGTATTCCTATTTACTTCCATTAGTTGGCATACGATCAACAGATACAACTTCTTTTGATGTCAGCGGAAAAGGTCCTGTTAATTTAACAGAAGCTAAACAATCTCATAGATTTTTTTTGTTTGCCTGTTTATCCTGCCGAGTGAAATGAACCTATTAGAGTAGAACATGAAAATCTTGGGAACAGAATATTATGAAATCAGGAGGAAATTAATGGTACATTGGTTTCAAGGAAAACTTGTGGGTGTTTTTATGATGAAGGTTAACTGCATCAGTGTAAACATGATGTCTTATGCATCAACAGATTCACATGAGCACAAGCCAGTGGTTAAGTATTAGGATGTCATGATCCACACCAAATCCAAAACCACAGTTTAGATATATAAAAATTGATAAAACATACAGCTACTCTATGTTTGCAAAAATTAGTGCAAGATTATAGTTGTCTATTAAAAGCAAGAAGAGTGGGTTAAAAAAAACCAACAAAACAAACAAACAAACAAAAAAAACCCAAAAAAGAAAAAACTCCGCAAACCAGAAGAAAACCCATATATTTGTTACTTGTTAAAATACATTTTCATTATGTTGATTGATTCACCCGCTGTGCACTTGAGTTGCTAGGAATAAATGGATTCATTTCTTACTGTCTTATGCCAAAGCATTACTCATATGAAAAAATAAGGTCAGTGCTCTTTAAAGTTACTTTCTAAAGGCCTATTGTTTTAGGATGAATCAAATTTCCAGGTAACATGATGTTCCTATTGTATCTCCACACACAAATTATTAATATTACTATTCCTTCATGCCATTCACTTTAAGGCATGATTATCATATTTTTCAGGTTTTGTGTCATTTTCATTGCCAGTTCTGCAAAACAGAAGAAGAAAGTCCATGGCGAGGCACTCTCCCTCAATTAGTTCTTTATTTTAAAGTTACCAT
>NW_008662501.1:10840-34384 GCF_000695815.1 Acanthisitta chloris
TAATTAATTAATGACAGCAAAATCCAGTAATACTTTATATTCTTCCTTTGTACTACTTTATAGTCTTCCTTTGTATTATTTTATCTGGTGCATACCAGTCCTATTTGTCTCTTTCACATAGTCCATAATTCTAAGAGATTAGTCAGTGCACAATACTGCCAACTGTGTAATATTTTATATTAATCTCTACCCAACCTGCTATAACAATTAATGACAGCAAAATCCAGTAATACTTTATATTCTTCCTTTGTACTACTTTATAGTCTTCCTTTGTATTATTTTATCTGGTGCATACCAGTCCTATTTGTCTCTTTCACATAGTCCATAATTCTAAGAGATTAGTCAGTGCACAATACTGCCAACTGTGTAATATTTTATATTAATCTCTACCCAACCTGCTATAACAATTTATAATTCAACTCTTAGCATCTGGACAGAGTCCCATTCCCTATATTTAGTCCTTATATCTATTATATACTTTAAAATCCATTTTATGTAAATGAGATAATCAAGATTTCATAAATCATCATCACCACATTTTGACAAAATACTTTTAGGCTACCACTGTTAAGTGAATTTTCCCAAAAAATATTCTAATCCATTCATTTTTTGTTCTTCATGAACAGCTTGCTATCACCATCTGTTTATGCCCCAAAGTATCCTCAACTTCTCTGATTCCTTTTCTTTAATCCTGTCTGTCATTTCTTTCTTCCAGGCCTCCTATTCAGCTTCCTATGACTAATATTTTTTTAGGTTACTCCTGTAATAAAATTGTGTAAAAAAAGAGAAACTTAGATGCTGTTCATATTAGTTCACTGAGCTTTTCTTTTAAGAGATTTATGAATCTCTCCACTGATTTTGATTTTATTTTTTACTTTTAGCTTTTTCTTGTGTTTTCATCCCAAGACTTTTTATTTTGGAAAATACTTGCACAGTTAAAGTCCTTGTCATTATTTCTAGGTCTATCATTTCATTAACCAACTCAAGTAAGGGATAAATTTGATCTTTATTTCAGCCATTCAGCATTATGCCTATGAAACTGCCATTAAGATGCCTCTCCGTTTAGCTATTGGTTGTTTAGTCATATAGATATTTCCTTATAAGTTTTAGTATCAAAGGCATTAGAACCCTGATATAACAGTGGAAAAAAGATAATAAAAAATCACCTGTGGAAACATCACTCTTATTTAGAATTTGAATCATAATTGTACTATTGTATTTTCATTCTTTACCATGAATCCTATGCATTCATCAAATCTCTTTGAATACTCTTTCAGTTCCTTTATGTGACACTATTAATTTATGTGACAAACCTCTTCTACCATATGCATACAAGAAGACTCTTGAATATTTCTTTGATCCCTTACCCCTTCTGCATTCACCCTTTTCTCCCTGCCATTCCATTCTTTTTTTTTTTTCCCCAGCATTGAATAACAGATATATTTTCTGCATCAGACAGCTGTTTTCTTACCCTAGCTCAAGAAAATCATATCTTTATTTTCTAGTTGCTTACTTAATTCTGTTCTGTCTCCAGCATGGAATTACAGTTTTATGTGTTATGTATGGCATTAGTTTTTTGTATCATCTCTTTTCTTTATCTTAGGCACTGTTGTCTCCTCCTGTATGGTATCATTTTAACAGAATGCCTGTATGACTAGATGTATATTACACATGTATGAACCTATATATATATATACACACACCAGTTAGGGAATTAGGGATCACTGTGATGTAAGAGTTTAACAGGCTAATAAGTCAAGCCAATTTTAAACTTTAAAACAAGATTAGATCAACATTTGGCAGCAGCACACTTTGTGCTGATGGTCATTTTTTATGACTAATTTTTACTATGCGTACAAAACTGTTTGTCCATAACCTCATACCCTCCTAACCTCATTAGCTCTGCACACAATGCTGTGGAACCAGTGACATGCAATTAGCCTTCATGGCTAGAGTCCACAGTCACCAAGGGCAAGGTGATCAGACAAGAGAAATCTTTCATGACAGAAATCAGGCCTGAAGTGAGCTTGCCTTTCTTTTCCACGGTTTCTCATTCAGTCATGGTATTTTTTGTTGCAAGCCTCTTCTTTAGTTTTCCCAGTCATCCTTCAGTTTTAGGCAGAACATCCTTCCTAATTGTAGTCTATCATGTTTATCTTGGGTTTTGTTCTTCTTTATCTTACAAACTGTATTACTTGGGTTGCTATTTACACATTTTCCCATGGCTCCTAAGTGCAACAACACAATTCTTTGTTTGCCTTTTTGGTGATCACATTGAAAACATATCTATGAGAAAAGACAATACATTGTGTCTCACTGTGCCATTAGAGTGTTACCCTGTTTTATTATGCTTATATTCAAGCTCAAGACAAATTAATATTGACTATATCTTCGTTACTGTAACTATAACTTTAAATGTCACAGGCCTTGATTTTAGCTGAGGTTTCATCTTTCTTGTAAAAATACTCTGAAGAAATGAGTTTGATAAGGTCTTTGTAATGCTTTACCTTTTTATCATAAAATGACTCTTTTATACATATATGCAGATATATACATATGATCTGCAAGTCAGTTGGTTAGTCGCACAATCTGATTTATTTTTTGTTCTTTTCAGTCAAGCAGACTAAAAGATTGCATGGTGTTCTGTACTTGGACATTCTTCTTCACCTTATTTTTATATGTGTTTAATTTGCTGATTTTTTAATTGCTGCTGTTGTCATCTTTGGCATGTATATAGTTTGTTCTGAAAATTGATGAAGACAGTTTTGAAATAATGCATTAAAATTGCTACCATATACTTTAAGTGTTAGTCTTGGAAGAAGGAAGGATTATGAAGCTTACATGTGAAGATTTTTGTTGCATTATATTTTTGCCATGATATCTGACTATATTGAGATTAGTATTATAAACAGGGGTTTATAGAGCTTTCTCCTGTCCAGATGTTTATGTATAAACCAACAGACATTTTAGTCATGAGAATCATGAAGACTGATCTCAGGTAGACAAATGGACTTGTCCAGCGAGAGATGACTGTGTATGTGAGTGTTGGGCACTTGAAAATTTAGGCATAAAAGGAAAACAATACAACTGCACCTAATCAACAGTTTCAATATATGAAATATCCTACCACTGATCAATAAGTTTTCATACTGATGAAGAGAATAATACAGGAAGGACAGAAAAAAGGAAGAGGTGCATCTTATTGAAGGTATGCATTTGCAGATGAGGTGTGTAAATAACCAAAACCACAGTAAGAAAAGTTAGAGCTAGACTCAGCTTAGAAGTGCTCAGAGACAGTACACAAACCAATGGGCACAACCTGGAATACTGTGCAGAGAAGTCTACCTAACCATTCAATTCACCTGCCAGTTTGGTTGCTTATATCTTTAGAAAGATATCTTCTCTCTAATAAAAAGTTGTACTCACACACTTGTGAATACTTTTGACAGCTTTTTTGTACATCTTATTGTGCTGATCATTAACCTCCTTAATTTACAAGTTGTTTGTTTGTTTGTTTGTTTTTCTTCTCTCAGGAATCTGATTACAATTTGTGTTTGTAATTGCTATGGATAATTCATTAGGCTTCCTAAGTGGAGTAGTACCCATAACCTGCAGTTTCTAATTCTATATATTCAGAGCTGTCCATTCAATGAAGGACAAAATTTTTAAAGCACAGACTAGGTACTTCATATCAGCGCGTAAGTTTGGGGTTGCTAAAGAAATTACATAGTAATTCTTCAGCAACCACTTTAATTTATAAGATGCATAGGTCAACTGAACAACCACTTCCTTGCTTTGAGAAATCAAGTGTTTAAGCTCATAAAAATTCAAAGTTTCCATACATCTCACTGTAACATGATGAAAAGTCTTAGACAAACATAGGGTAAATGAAAATTGGAAATTGTTTCTTTGTTCATGATGAAGCATTTTTATTTTAACATTACTACGAAGAACAAGAAAGACAAAATTAAACAGTCAAAAAAAGGAAAGAAAAAAATTATTAGTAATATCAGAGAACAGTATTGATCAAACTAAGTTTCATTGCTGCTGTTTTTCATTTCTGTTTCAAACTTCTGTTGTAGTCTGAATGAGCTCAGTTTCAAGTCAAGCAGAATATATTTCAGCCTTCTCTGAAGATCTGCAAAAGAATAGCTACAGAGTTATTCCTGTGGAAATGCAGATTTATGTTCCCATTCCAGTGAGATTTGCACAGAACCGTGATCTCTGCCTTTTTTCCTTTCTTCAATTGTCTTGCAGCTTGAGATATAATCAGAGGTTTCTGTGTTTATTAATATATCACTCTGTAGAAGAGAACAGAGGGAAAGGTAGCTTTTTGCATGCTGCTTCTTGTAGCTCTCACAAAGAACTGGATAGAAAACTAAATGTTCAGGAAAGTAAGTATCTGTAAGCAAAGGATGACATAGACAAAACAAGCATAGAATAGTGTGGGTTTATGTACTAAACCCTGTAAATTCCTGCTATGTTATGCTCTAGGATGTGTAAAGGCTATAGGATGTACCTAACTGCTTATTATGCCAGAAATATCATGTTATATTCAGGGGTCAAATAGCATCCAGTTGAAAAATGTGACGTAAGTCAGAAGATTATGGCTACCTATATAATTGGTAAATAGCTCCATGCAGCTAAACTTCAAACTCAACTGGAGCTGCCATCCTTCATTGTGGTCTACCTTTCAT
This sequence comes from Acanthisitta chloris, assembly GCF_000695815.1. Classification (NCBI taxonomy): domain Eukaryota; kingdom Metazoa; phylum Chordata; class Aves; order Passeriformes; family Acanthisittidae; genus Acanthisitta; species Acanthisitta chloris. The sequence continues at coordinate 15,538 of NW_008662501.1, forward strand.
GAGGTGAAACCACATGGACTGTGCTTCTTCCTGGCTGGCTGTGCTGACAAGGTTGTTCTGGGAAAGGTAGCAGTTAAGTAGCATACCTCATGTCTTAACCATTAGCAGCTGGAAAGTAGGTGTACAATCATCTGGTATCCTTTAGCAGCACTTCAGGTCCATATTGACTTTCATCAAAGGAAAAAAAAATGACAGTGTTTCATGGCACAACATTCTGCACAGAAATACTGTGGAATTTTACCAATATTTAAATTTTAAACATTCATACAAGCATCTTTTCCTGACAAAAACTTTTGGATGACTCATTAAAAACTTATCAACATATACTTAGAGGATAGGTGAGATAACAAAGTGCACCTAAAGTTTCAATAACTGAATTTCATCCTGGGTACTCATTGACTGTAACTGGGATCTAAAACTTAGATCGAAAACTGGGACCTAAAACTTAATTCTAATTGAATTAAGAAAGTTGAGTTAAGGCACAAGATCAAGAATCTGCAGGACAACCTAAACCTTCTGGAGAAACTACTAGAAGCCAGACTTGATAAAACTAGGCATCAAAAATAGTATCTACGTGACTATACTTTCTGTCAAACCTGTGGGTCACAAGTGGGCACCTGTATTGAGACATTTAAAATCATATTCTTGAACTGAAACCTGCCCTGACTACTGAGCTAGTAAGAACTTTCTCTGCCAGAACTCTTTGTTCTCATGTATTAACATTAATATCAAATGTTTTTAATAACTTGAGAGAAATGTGACTCTTTATTATTCTCTAATCTTGATGAGAATTTTGCAAACAGTTGATCCAGATGTTTATAGATCCCTAAATGTGTCTTGAGGGTGTTTTGATCACTTTCTGTGAAACTTAGTGCAGATCTTAAGCTAGTGGTAGTCATGGTAGTCAGAATGGAGCCATTAGCCTTGAACACTATAGAAAGACATTGTTTAGCATTGCCTATCAGGATACAAATTAAATTGACTTGCCTGTGAAAATTTTACAAGTTCACATTAAGCAAACACGCTCACAGTAGCAATAAAACAGTAAGTACAGAAGTCCCACATTGGAGCAGGTTTACCCTGAAGAACTGCAGACTGTGGAGAGGAGCTATGCTGGCAGAGGGGGAAAAATGTGAGGAAAGAATGGCCAAGAGTAATTATTATGCACTAAACAGAAATTCCTATCTCTCATCCCACCCTGTACCACCCAGTACAGTGGGAGGCAAGGGATGTACGAGAGCTGTGAAACACAAGAGGTTGGGCCTGAGGTGGTGTCTGTATTTCTTAACCATCCAAGTCTGTTTTAATTGGAGATAAACTAAATTAATTTTCCCCAGGCCAATGTTCTACCCATGGCTGTAATTTATGAGTCATCTCCTTATCTTTATTTCAGCCCACAATTTTTTTCATCATATTTTCTCCCCCTGTTGAGGAGGTGGTGTACAGTCACTCACTACCTTCTATAGGTAGACCAATGCCTGGTCATTTCCAGAGAAAAAGATGGTTAACCCTCCTCTTTTCTCTTATTGTTGAGCATGATATTATATGGTATGGAATACTGCTTTCGTTTGTTCGAGTCATCTGTCCACTTGTGTTCTCTCCTAACTTATGGCACTTTATTGCATTTATTTATGGATAACAGGAAGGTAAGTGAGAAGTTCATTAAACTGAACTTCATGAAATACCCTGAGTCTGAATTCACCTCTGCATACTCAAATATCATGTAAATCTGCTCTTTTAAGTTTGGGTGTTTTGGGGCTTTTTTCTTTTCAGAACTTCTTCTCAGCACCTTCCCTCTTTTGGTTGAAAAAATTCACTACATTTTCTGCGTTTTTCTGTTAAGGTCATAGGAATAATTATTCCATAAATCTAGCAACACTTTCATTTTTAGCATATTTCCTAAGCCATTTTATAAATACTTCATTCACATTTCTCTTAGAAAACATTTCTTGTGTTTGTGTGTGGCTGAAATTTAACATTAAAGGACCTAAGAAGCATTCTTTTCAACTCAACAGGCATGTTTTCAACACGTACTTGAAAAGCTGTCACAGAGGTTTTCATGAGATTGAAATTCTGTGTCTCTTCTCATGATAAAATGTATTATTTTTCTTTGCTTTATCTATTTCACCATATTTCAATTGATAAATTTACAGGCATATGTATTTGAATTACTCACCCAACAAAAGAAATCTTTGTCTCATCAGTAAAAAAAAGATGGCAATCAGTTCAGAAAATCTCTCTCTCCCCATTTGAGTTAAGAGAAATATTAAAAATGACATTCTGGAGAAGTAGTTTAGAGATAGAATAAAAAGGGGAAACTGGAAAAAAACAATACCAAAAAAAAGAATTTGTTCCCATGTTTTGTGATGTGTCAATTGACAGCTAACATTTTTGTAAAGATTTTCTGACCTTTTCTGGGCATTGTGGTGGCTATCTCTTCTCTGAGAGCTAGTAGCATATATTTGTTTTACCACCATGCAATTGACCAAAAAAGTAGCATTTGTATCTATTAAGCTATCTACCTGTTTTACTTGACTTTTAATTGATTGCAAATCTAGCAGGCTAACTTCAAGACATCCAGACTCAATAATTAGTAAATATTTATCGATGCCTCATCCATGAAAGCATTCACAATTACATTCGATGGAGCTCTTAGTAGGCTGATGTAGTTGAAGATGGCCTGGCTCTTTGCAGGGGAGTTGGACTAGATGACCTTTAAAGGTCCCTCCAACTCAAACAATTCCATTAAGAAACACATGTGGAAGCAAATTTGAGATAGAGCTCTAAGGATACTTCTGGCCAATGAAGATCCTTCAAATATATGGCAGAATGATGAAGGAGGAGGTATTTCAGAAAGAGCCTATGATCTTGCTGAAAAAATAAAAGGAAAAAGGTTTACAGTTGTCTAGGCATTAGACTGTTATCTTTAATCTAGTAGGACAAATTTTGACTGCTCCAGTGTTCATATGTTTATGCAGTATCTGAACATTTTTATATAGATATAACACTTATGGTCTGGTTGTGGCATTGTTCTACATCAATGAGTGAAAAAGTTTTAAAGGTGCTTTGTATATTTTCCTAAAGTGCTCACATAAAGGTTCAAGATATAGAGAATAGTAACATGTTAATAACTTGCACATTTTTTCCTGTGTCTTTTCAAATTTATAAAAATATATTACTCTAAGGACTATATAATATTCAGTATTGCTCAGAAATTAAGATATTTGCTACTGGACAAAAAAGATTTAAAAAAATATTTTCTGAACTTTATGATCTTATATGCTTTATAGTTCTATACTGTACTTTATATCAGAACTTATCTAAATTCAGTGTGGTAGTCAAAAAAAATTTTTACTACATTATTTTGGCATCAAAGTCTGTTTTTTATGGTATCTTTGTGCAATGTGTATGTACAGACATTCCATCATTCAGATCAAGCTGAATACTTACCCATTTAAATTCATTGTCCATAGACTAGACAACCATATATATGCAAACTCCTGTAGGTATTCCCTACCTGCTCAGAGCAGGGACATCAAACAGAGCTGGTAATATCATTGTCTTTTGTACAGCAAATTAGAGGCTAAATATGTCTCAGAAAGTCACCTGTCTTTAATGCCTCTTTTAGCTTAAGCTCCAAAGTTCCTCCAGCCCAGAAAAAAAAAGTCTTAACCACTGAATCTAGTTTCCTTTTTCTCATGTGTCACTACACAGGTAGCTCAGGGAGGAAGAGAATACAGGAGTCTCTAGTCCAATCTCCTGTTCAATACAGAGCAGCTCTGAGGTGAGAACAGTTTCTGTCCAGTTGGGTCTTGAAAACTCCCAAGGCTGTAGATGGTGCAATCTTTATGGGAAACCTTCTACTACACAGTGGTCTTCAGGACCTCAAGCTCAGGTCTCTCACAGGGCAAGTGCTCCAGCTCTGATTGTTCTAATGCCAGCTACTGAACTTGCCCCAGCTTACTTATTTATATTCTGTACTGAGGGACACCAAACTGGATGCAGTAGTATGGGTGTGACCTAACAAGTGTGGGGTAAAGGAGATGATAATCACTTCCCTAGACCTGCTGCCTGTGCTACTGTTAACACACCTCCATATGCTGTTGCCTATCTCTGCTGTCAGTGCACACTGCTGACTCCAGTTCACTGTCTCTGAGGACCTTTCCTCAATGTTGTTCCCCAGCTTGTCTATATCATTGTTGAATTTCCAAAAGTGAGTGGTGTCTTTCCCCACCAGGTGCTTGACAAAGAGTTTGAACAAAATGCATTGATGTTTTCCAAAACACTGCTGGAGTTAAGTGTCAGTATTCTAAAACATTTTGTAAGTAGGTGAAATCACTTTGTTTAATGTAGTCTACTTTTGTGCAAAGTGATGTCTAAAATGTATAAATATGCACATATGTTTTAATAGAAAAATCCTAATATAATTTAATGAATCATAACATTTTGATTTGAAGCATGAAAACATAAGTAGCTTAATTCAAACTAAGAAAATTATGAAAAGCGTACTAAGCATTCCTAGGAGATGTTCAGAATACAATGATGCACCATTCAGAGAAGTCAGCATTAAAGCAAAAGTCTTTGAAATAAAAATCTGGGAAAGCATGTTGTGTCATTTGTAAAGATTCTTTACCTATAACACAGATGCTGTAATTTCCTACCTTTATGGGCAGTATGCTAGTGAAATGAAAATTATTTTTAAGAAGACCCAAGAACAGACGGAATTAAACAAGGCACGAATAAAATAATGCTGTAGTTTAATCAAAGAATTAGCTGGTATTCTTCCTACTTGGCACCCTCTAGACTCCTGCTCAAACAAATATCTCCAAAGAGGGATACTCTATAACCTCCATGGGCAACATGTGCTGGTTCTTGGTCACCCACACCAGCCTGTCGTTATATGCTTTGACAGATGTAAGAGAAAAGAAAAAGAAAAATATAGTATTTTATGCACAAATAGGTTTGATTTCTTTTTTGATAAGCAAGTAAAGATGGAATGCCCACTTGAGAAGATCAAGGTTCAGTATGAGATTGAGTTTTCAAAAGACTAAACATCGTTTCCCTATAGACTACAGAGAGAAGCAGAAAAATGTAACAAGTTTAGCTATATCTGGAGTATTTCTCAGACAGCTAGGAAACCCTAATCTAATCTGGATAAAGCTATACAGCTGAATCTAGGCTCTCATTTCCTGACTTAGCTTTATCTAGTCTCAAGTGCAGAACAGGACTGATGCTGATGAATCATTCCATCATTTAGTATGAAAGATTTTGAGACCTCTTCCTGCTGGAAAAAAAAAAAAAAAAGCATACCCACTGTGAAAATGTACTTTTTCCATTATTGTTGCAATGCCTTGCTGTGTTACTTAGTAAAAACCTGGCCAATGTACTGGCATTTAAGCACTGCCATTAATGAGAACACTATTTAAATGAAACTCAGGAAATAGCATATGATTTTTACTGCATAAATATATGACAGCCTTCATTTTAAAGGTGCAATGAAAAAAATCTGAGTGGCAGTTTCAGGGTAGAAAACATTTTATTCTTTTTGTTTCACTATTCCTGTGAGAAGCAGAACTCAGACTGGTCATTGAACTATGTGTTGTACACATAGTCCGCAGACTATTTCAATTTGTGTTTTGAGTCAGGTATGGTAAGCAAAATGCCTTGAATATTCTAAGGTCCATTCTCCATAATAGTAGAAAGTTTCAAGAAATCGGGATGCCGGTGTTTTCAAGGGTGCTTTTCTATAATCATATTTATTTTGCAGACTGTTGTCGGGGTTTGCATGTTTATCATTTTCATATTTCTTTGTAAGCTTTTGATTCCTTCACACAAGTAATTTCATATTACATTGTTCAATTATGAACACTGAACTTGTTTCTAGATTTCTGTGAAATCAGAGAATCTGTGTATCTGCCCACTAATATTTTTGTTTTGTCCTCCTGCCACAAAGCAACTTGCACTTGCACGAAGCATCAGCACTGCTCCTTCTTTCCAGCCTGGAAGTTGTCCATCTAACACAGCTGGTTAGCCCAATGACCACCCAGGTTTGGCACATGGGATTTGGAGGCTAGATGGGTTTTGTGCCTTTGCCCAGCTGCCAGTCCATATCAGTAATTGTTCCTGCAGGTTGCTATGAGGAGTTACGCTGTCTTAACTGCAGTTCACACCAAGGCAGACTGCACCAGGCAAATGTTATGATGACATGGTAGATATTAGGGAATATCAGAAGCAATGATCATCACTGAAACAGCTGAGCAATCTGAGAAGAAGTTGTAGGCCATTTTATAATCAAAAGTTTGCAGGTAATAAGTAAAATTTCCTTGAGATTAACTGTATTGTCCCAGAAATGGAACTACGGAACATTTGTCTGCCATTACTTCGATTACTTTGCTTATTCTACTCCAACTTGCCAAATAATGCATTTTGATGCATTTAAAATTCCTTTAATGAAACCTTTCTCTCACCTCTGAAGATAAGTGCCTTTTAGACTATAAGATCTTCAGAGCAGGGACTATGTCATTTTATTGTGTATGTCTATGGGGCTTCTTAAACCATGAGCCCTCCTTGGAAATTGACTTTAATCAGCAATAGTGCTGCCCAAATTCTTAACATTTAGCTTTGCTGGAAAGTTTCCACCACAAGGAAAATGGCAAGTGAAACTTGCTCTGATGAATAGCACCAACACAGAAAATCATCAGAAAAATTGTAATGGCTAAGTTCTGCTGGCTGCTGTGTAATGTAATGAAGTCAGTGCCTGCTGTGGCCAGATAAATCAAGTATTGCTTTATAGTATGCAGCTGGACTTTTTAGTGAGATTACTCACCACAGTGCTACTCCCATCATGGTCATTATGAACAGCACATTCAAAAAATAAATAAATACACAATATGGTAATGTAATTTTGTGATGATTTAGTAGCAGCATGCAAAATGTGCTCAGTTGCTGTTGTGCTAGGCAAAGGAACTCTTAATGCTGGCCAGAACACAATGATCTATCAATCTTTATACTTCACTTACTCAAGGTCAAAATAAGAATCTTATCATGGTTTTTTTTCCTCTTGCTACGATCTTTGGGCTCAATACCCCAAGGTAGGAAACATTTCATCGTGGTCATAGTGCAAGTGAAGCAATGCTTTAAATGCAGTAGGTAGACTTCATTGATTTTAGCACACATGGTGGCTTTTGGCACATTTATAAAAAGTAAAACTTTTCTACAGACTTCTCAGGGCATGGTTTCCACTAACCAAGGCAAATGTCCTAGTTTGTGACAGTGAAACTTAGAGCTAGATACAATGTCATATCTGCTTGCCTTGCTATCATTTGAGTCCCGACTTCCCTTACTAATACAGAAATAAACATGGACAGATTGTGATGACAAGCAATTATAATACTCAAACCAATCTCCAACTCAGTAATCCATATGCATCCAATACACCATGTGCTTACAAGGTATTTATACCTGGCTGTTGTAATGCAACTGCATATCTGAAAGTCTTTTACTGCTGTCTTATTTACTGAGAAACAGTAAACCAGAGAAAAAAATCTTTCAACAATATAGTTAAAAAATGTGGTTGCTTTTATTTAAATCCCCACTCTGTATATAATGATACCGGCCAAAAGGTCCCAGACATCCACCCAAGTCCAAAGTGTATGTGGAAGAACATGGGAAAGTTTAGGATAAACAAATCAATATTTTTGAAGCTCAGGCAAAATGTATGATCTGGCTATAGATGTGTTTGGGTTTGAAATTGAACTTTGGGGTGGAATCTGACCTCTATTTTAAGCATTTTGGGTAGAATTACTAGATTGTACCTGCTGGTTTGGTACTTAATTGCCTGCAAATAGATGTTTGGAAGTACTCGGCAGTAAGTCCCTTAGAGGAAAATTGAGCTCTTCTGAAGCAGCACCAGCAGTTAGAAAAGATACCCAAGATCACCATATAAAAACTAAGAAATGCCTGCCTTCTAGGAAGCAAGTCTCACTCCAAAAGCACACATCTATCAATAAAATTGACTAATTTCCCTTACTGTCTCATATATAACTCCTTGATCTGTTGAGATTTTATTGATAATCCATGTTTGTCTTGACTATTCTGTTAATAATTTTATTTTTAGTATTGAGTAAAGTTTTAGTAAACAGAAATATCATACAGACCTGCTTTATTACTACATACTAAGTACAAAATGTACATTTTCAATCAGAAGCTCACATCTCTATTAGCAAACAAGGATTAGGTTTCAGTGTTCTGTATCAGTAAACTGTATTTCACTTGAAAGTTTCAACCATAAAGAAAAGAATTTTTATGAAGGAATTATTAATATTCCAGTACATTCTTATTTGTTTCAGTTGGGGTTTTTTGATGAAAATTATATTTTTCTGTTTTTCTAGTATGAAATGTGGATATGTGATTTTATCAAAATTCCAATGCCTTAATTGTAAAAAGTTTCCATTGATGGCAATGTGGTGGTTTGGATCTAGCAATATTCTCCTGATGAGAAGACTTCTTTTAGATATTTATTGATTTTGGTACTTGATCTGTTTAAACTAATTTACAAGGGATTTAGGTACTGTGTGACATGAAACATATGAAGCAGCTCATAAAAGGTCTAGAATATATGTTGTATCTGGAATGGCTGCAGGAACTGGATTGGTTTAGCCTTGAGATGAGGTGGCTCAGGGGTGATCTCATTGCTCTCTATAAGTATTTGAAAGAGGTGTTTAGAGAGGGGAGGGATGGTCTCTTCTCCTGTGCTTGCAATGAGAGGACTAGAGGGAATGGCCATAAGATGTGACAGGGAGATTCAGAGTAGATAATAGAAAAACATTTTTCACTCTTAGGTGTCAGAATAGGTTGCCCAGGGAAGTGTTGGAGTCACCACCCCTAGAAGTCTTTAAGAGGCACCTGGATCTGGCACAGAAAGATATGGTTTAGGGTTTAGGGCTTACAGTGGTGGCAGGTTAACAGTTGGACTTGACGATCTTAAAGGTCTCTTCCAATCTTGGTGATTCTATGATTCTATGAAAAGAAAATGTCATATGCACTTTAATATTTATGACAATTCTCCAGGCATTTAGGAAATTATAATATTTAACTCTCCTGCCTCTATTTTCACTTGAATTTGTTCCTTTTTTGACTTTAAACAATTGTTTATCTGTTGGTTATTATTTGGTGTTTCCCCTCTTTTTTGGGCCTAGGTTTTGCTTTTTAGATGTTTGTTTAGATATGATATGTGTTTGCAAGGAAAAAGTGTTTATAAAATTGCACTGTCCATCGGCCTATCTGTCACTATGACTTGTGAGTACATCAGCCACTTGCAGATAAATTTCAGAAGAGGGGTACAAGTCTAAAAGATATGGAATTGCTGCAGATTTTGTGACACTGTAGCTGAACACCAACTTTTTCAATGCATCCAATAAAAGAGTAGTTGTATCTCAGTTTATTACCAAACAGGCAGCAGTCAGATGGACAGCAGGCAGCACCTGCTTCTTGCTTTCAGACTTGTGTAGGTATATATAGCATATATTGACATTTGTTTAAAAAGGGGTTAAATAAAGAAATATTTTATGTTTTCTCAGTTTTTTAGAAAGTGAGATATTTCTTAACATCTAAGTCAGATTCAAGGGTTCATTGTACTAAATCCTGTATAGCATACTATTACTAATCCTGTGTACTCTTAAATTTAGGTAAAGCTAATCTCATTAATATGGTTTATGTGTAGTTTCCTGTGCTGAGTTCTGCAAAATGATAGAGACTAGAACCTTTATAACTTCTTACCTAGGATCTAAAGAGAAAATGTTGGTATAGTGTAAACCACTTCTGGTTCTAATAGTAGTGTTGTTATTTGGATTAGCTTTCTTCTATGTAGACACAAAATAAAAACAGTTTCTCTTTCTGTATTCATACTTGCAGGAACAGGATCTATATTCTAATATTCCTCTTTTAAAATTAACAAACTTGAGTAGTCCTAAATCGCTTTCAAGTACCTAGAATAACTAAATTCCTTCCATAGATACCCCTTAAGAGCCAGTACTTACAAGCACCATTTGTATTGGAGAGTCAATGTTTTGATGGGAATAGAAGGAAGGAGAGAAATGAATGGGAAAATTCAACCAAAGTTATGCTTGTGCTTGTGTACAACTATTCTAACTAGCTGGAAAAGAATTCTGAGAGGGAAACTTCATTTTCTTGAAGGTCTCACCACTTTTATTTCTTATTAGCAAAATGCTGATATACCTAGATATCCTTTGTTGACATGCAGGAGATGTTTTTCTTGGCAATTCCATGTGCCTTACTTGGTCATAGTGACTTCATCTTGCTGGTGCTGAATAAAAGCTCATTAATACATGTACCTCCAGAGTTCATTCAACTCTGTCATTGATTTGTGAATTTTTATCACCAACAGTCTCATTCTGAACATTGTCTATATTTCAGAAGGGTCAGGCAGATTTTTAAATCCGGAGTTGAAAGTAGGTTAGTGCAGCAGTAAGAATTATCAGAAGCTGAAAGATGTCATGAGAAGGTGACAGGGCATGTGGGACACTGAAGAGGTGTCAGGGACCATTATCAGCTGGTGGAAGGAGAGGAACTGTTACTGTTATGAGAGTAGTTATAATTTTCATCAAGCTCAGCAAAGTGCTGGGCGTAATGTTTGTCCCAGGTCCTGAGAAATGAATGCTTAGGAAATGAAAGATCTAAGAGCTCACTGCTTTGTCAAGATTTCTGGACAATAGCTTTTATTAGGTATGAAGTGTGTGTGGAAAGAATTTTCCCCAAGAAATTATGAAACATCCCAAATAACACTGCTTGCTACAATGTGTTCAAAGATGTTCTCTTTGTCTCTGTAATTTACATTGCATCTCCATTATGTACAACAATAAACAGATGACAAAGTTCATGTCTACCTATAAACTTCTGAAAAGAATAGCTCAAAACAACTGCATTGCAAACATACCTGAGAAGAAAATGACAGAACTTGCACTTCACAGATGTTGCTCCTGCCTTTAATGCGCTGCTACTCAGAAGCAGCAGCAATGAGTGCCATATAAAACCTTTCATGGGATGCAGTTAGGATAGTCTCAGGTGGAGTGCAGTCCCATTCAGAAATGCAAAGGAAAACCCATGCTCCATTTAACCTCCAGTTAAACCCTTAGAATACAATTGAATTGGAGCTTGAATGATATACATGAAAGTGTTTTGGCTCTCTGCAGTAGACTGAATTTTACCCTTGGTGGTTCACTGACAGGTCTAGCCTATTGTCATTCATACCGAAATGGCTAATAATTTCTTCATAACATTTCCACTTGTAAATTGAAGTGCCTCTCACTCACAAAGATAAATAGCAAATCATAATCAGTCATGTATTTCCATATAAATAATATACATTTTAATTTGGCTATATTTGTCTTTATTTTATGGCTGTAAAGAAAATCTCTCTTATACACAATAGTGTCATGACTGCTTGATATATTTTCATTTATTCTGATGTTGGTTTTCATATCTTTTTACTCTAGTTGCAACTGAAAAATAACAATAATAATAAAACTGATGGGCAAAATTTGAAAATAAAGCATCCGTAGTTCTGGTGATTTTGACAACCTTGACAAATCACAATGAGAAAAGATGTATTAAACAGTTGTGCTCAGGTTTGCAAGAGAAATGAGAAAGAAAATTCAAAAGGGAATAAGGCTGTTTCTTTCCTCTTTCACTTGTTTTCATAAAGCAGGAGATTGTGGATTGTATACAAAAATAAGAGTTCAAAAACTTTTTCTCAATGACCTGTTACGTGTGACTAGACTCTGTCCTGGATTTTTCAATCTATTTTTATGCTTCTGGTTCTAGCTAGTGGAGCAGTGTGCAAACCAAAGCAGAAACCTTTAAAAGACCAATTCAATCTTCAATTATTTTACTGTTTTCAGTGACAGAATCATACTGAATAACTGGAAATAGATTGACTTGGAAAAAAAATTCTAAAGGAAAAAAAGTGGAAATAGCTGTTTCATGAAGCTCTGCTCAGACCTATCAGGGTCAGCAGTAGACCAAAGTTTGTCCTCATTAATTTTATGCTGGTTGTTGACGAGTGTAAGCTATACAATAATTACAATATTTTTCTGTCTTTTCAGTTTACAATATTGTTTAATGTCCATAATCATGAATCCTCTCCTGATATGAAAAAAATTACCCTTCACATGCATTTTTTATGCTATTATATACAAGCAATGAAAGATGCAGCTAAAAATGATAGCTAAAACTCATCAGCAACTGATACATTTTGCCCACAGAATAGACAGAACTTTAAGCAAGTTATGATCATTTCTGCCACATAAGCCAAAAACAAATGTCTTCTTTGCTTTGAGTTTTATTTTCACACAAAACACTTTGAAGAAACTCTGTAGTTTCAAGTTCCAAAGTGAAAATAGACCTGAGATAGAGCAACCTATATTAGTGACAGTACTATTGCTGGCATACAAATCTTTGATATTTATATGTATAAATATGTTTTACCCTTATATGAAGGTCGAGGAAATAGAAGAAATGTAAAGAGCAAACTAATATTTGTAGTTTTGCAATCACCTTTCTGTGCATAGACTAATGTGGTCATACAAGACAGGCTCTGTTTAGCAGCTAATCATTTTAACCTGAAAGTTTCTGGAGTATCACAAGGTAATACAGAAGATGAAGACAGTTTCTTTCTCCACTTTTTCTCTAGCTTCTCCTTAATCGTTATGATAGATTTATCCCACAATTTGAACAAAAAGATCAAAGTATGTTTAAAAGAAAGCTGCAACAGTTTCTCCTTAATTTCTTGACATTGCATATAAGGAGTGCTCTGTGAGGTTTTATTATTCTTGTGAGAAAATACAGATAAAAATATTTCAGTTGTGCCAGTGAGGATAAATACAACAATCTTTGAAAAATAATACAGGTATTTAAGAAATAATCATGATTCTGTTTCATGGTAGGATATACAGAAGTAACTTTCTATTGAAATAACTAATTTTGTGACCTATACAAGTAAACTCAAAACACCATGAACAAAAGAAGAAAAAAAATACAAACACCACCTTTCTTTCTGTTGCTACCATAGTTAAAGACAAAGCAGTTTTAAGTGTATTGCTTGCAGTAACTCACTAGAGATTAGCAGACACAATGACAATGACAGATTGCTTTCATCTTAGTGACTGTAGTTGCTTTCCTTCTTGAATTAAATTAATTATCTTTTCATTATTCCAGGTAGCTACTGAAACATTGAAGTGTCTGCATAATTAAGGCTTATATCTGACATAGATTCAGTGTACTGATTGGAGATAAAAGCCTGTTTTATAACTCTTTCAGTGAATATTTTATGATGGTTTTAGGAAAATACATATTTTGGTCAAAATGCATGTTTAGGACATATATCTGCTAACTTTTCTTAAATGTACTTAGCTTCTTTGACTTAGAAGGTTGCAGCAGATCATAACAGAGGAGAATCTGAATACCAGTGCTTTAGCAATTAAGGTGACAACCACCTTGTCAATTGTGTGTAGTTGAAATCATGAAATTACAACAGTTTGGAAATACTTAAAATAAGGTGTGAGGTTTTTTTGTGTGAAATAGTAAAAGATGAAAGATTTTATGACATTGTCAGACTACACTGTAAGTGAGGTACATTGCTAGATATCCTTGGTTAGCTGTCTCACAGGTATTGCAAATCCCCAGCACTTTGTCTGGTACTGCCAAGCTATCTGTGGAAACTCTCAGATACCTGTAGTTTTTCTATTAAGTCTGCCCATTCCTGACATAATGAAAATTTTAGTAAAGATTACAAATTAACTATAATTTCTCTACACTATCTATGGGTCACTTTAGGGTCTTATAATAAGAAATGAAAAAAAGTTTTCTCTATTTTTTCCACTTACAGAGGAATAATCATTATTATGAGTATGCAAAATTAAACAAAAGTTAAAAATAGTCTTACTTTTCTGAAAAGTGGCTAATCCCTAGTCACAGTTGTGTAGCTGCTTCTTTTTTGAACTCGTCACCTTCCTGTAAGTAATTAAATATTTATTGGAGTAGGCATGAGAGATGGTCTAGACTAAAGAACTGTAATCAGACCAGTCACTTTACTAATAGATATTTGTTTCCAACGATCATTACACTAGGAGTGGTTTTGGTTCTGCTACTGATTAGGGAATTAGTGGCACTTCTCTGTCCTTTCAAATATGTTGTAGTTCATATGTAAATGCACTGAATAAAACCATACAAGCAAATCACAACCAAAACAAACCTAAATTGGTTTGTACAAACTAAAACATCAAACTTCAGAGTCATATATGGTGAGGAAGTGAGAAATTGCATAGAACACAGGGTTAGGTCTTGAAAAACAATCATATTCTGATTAAATCAAAATGTTCAGTAAGAGGCCTGTTTAGAGGAGCAACTGGACTGACTTCTAATGTCTCCAATACATCATAATAGAGCCTGTTTTCCTCTATCATTTGACTTCATAAGATCACCTCTTCTATTAGAGAGGTTTTTTTATCAGTGTCATTTCCTAACATAATGTTAACTGACTGCAAATTATAAAAGATAGTTTATGATGATCCACATAAATTACTCTACAGAAGATTTATTGCTGAACATAATTTCACTATTTAGGTAGAGGACTGCTTTCAATGTGTAAAGTAAAAAAAAATAAAATTAATTTACTATGTAAGATCTTACTGTAACAGAAAATTTTACATATGTGTGCAATAACATGAAAATGCAAAATTACAATCAAAACCTTTATGCAAGATGAAATGATCTAATATAGTAAGACTACGTGCTCATATATATTTCCTTGATAAATATTTCAGTGGTCAATATTTTCCACTGGCTTAATGACATTCAATGTGTTGGAAGTCAGTATAATCCATATGGACAACCATCTGTGGCTGGTTAGGGACAATCGGAATGAAAGAAGGGGGGCACTTGATTCCAGCTTCTTTCCTCAAATTACTCTCAAGTCTTCTACCTCGACCTCAGCAACTAGTGAATGTCATGGACCATAGCCATCAGCATTGACTGCACAGGATGAACACAATAAAGGGAGAAAAAGAAATCCCATTTAAGATTGTGAACATGGAGGTTTTCATCTCATAGATAAGATATATTAGTTTCTGATTCTCTCATTTAACTTGGCAATAAATCAAGCTGCTCTTTTCACTGGAATGTGCTGAGATCCCTTTTCTTTTTACTGTCTGTATAAATTACAGTGTAGTATCTGGTTCAAGTTCCTCATGTTGCAACAGATTTTGAAGAAATGTGTTAGTGGGCACAGGATTGTATCCTAGTGAATCTGGAGTCAATGGTGTTTGTAACAGACTAGAAGCTTAGTGTTTAGCTAACAAAACAGATATCAAGACTTGATAAGATATCAAGAATCTTACTGGCCAGCCTTAGGCTTTGAGTTAGTTTATATAACCATCAGAGAAACTACCAAACAACAGGTTCAAAATTACCCAATCTGATTTTGTTTCTACCTAGCTTTGTACACTTGTGCAAGGCAATGCTTAGTGAGACATACTGTGGTAAGTGGATCATCATAGGCATTTCAGCCCCACAGAGTTGCTTGCTTGCTTCCCCACAGCAGGATGGGGGAGAGAATTGGGAGAGTAAAAGTGAAGAAAACTCCATGGGTTGAGATGAAGACAGTTTTGTAGGGAGAACAAAAGTTGCATGTTCAAGCAAAGCAAAATAAGGAATTCATTCACCACTGCCCAGTTCTTCATTAAATGTGTCACCTATAACTTCAGAATCAGAATGCATGGTAGTGGAATATACACCTGAGATGACAGCAACAGCCTTGAAAACAAAACCAGGATACTATAGGTGTTGAGGCTGTAAGACATTAACAGTAACTTGTTGATTGTTGAAGTAGTATAACCTTGGCAGCTGTTTACAGCCAATAATTGAGCTATAAAAGAATTAAGCCCCAAGTTTCCAACATGTGTGAAAGCCCAGGTGTTTCATAAATTAGAATGCAAGATGCAATGACAGGGCAGTGAAGAAAGAATGAATGGATTAGCAAGCATATAGTAGTGACTCTGAGGTAATCTATGATATAAGAGGAAGGAAATATTGACATGGCAATCCTTTGTCTCCTGGGGAATGATGTTAATGACTCACCACATTTTTTTCTTTCTGTCCTTTTTTTTAAAAAATGCATTCTTACTCATCAGCTCTAGAATCCAAAGGGACACTGAAAAGAGGAGTCTAACACCATAGCACATGTATATATATAAAAAAAAAGTTTTACAGTACTTTTATTGTCTGTAGTTTGAACTAGTTTTTAATAACATTGTAGTTGGACTGAGAGAAACTCTGTGTTCAGATGAGTAAGATTTAAGTTTGACTAATATGAAATAAATCACACATAAACTCGGAAGTTGCTCTGTAACAAGATGATGGAGAATTTTGGTAATCTACTCTATAACTGGGATGCAACAAATTCATCACTCTGCCTACTGCTATGCAAATATTTTTCTCAGTGTAAAAAGGCAAAAGATGAAGCCTGAAGCAGTCCTATAGAAAGAAGAACTGTTTGGTGAGGAAAAGACTATTTTACGTATATTAACTGTTTTGACAGCATCAACTGTCATTCATTTGTCTGAAGTCAGGAATTAATTTCTGGGTTCCAAATTTAGATTTTAGATTTTATTTTATATTACAGGTTATAATAAAAAGTTAGACAGAATAAACCAATTTCATCACTGTCCAAGTTGAAGAGCCCTAGATTTTAAGCTCCCATCACTGTTAAGGGAAATGTAGACCTCAATTCAGCTGTCTACGGACAGGTGTCTAGGGTCAACATCACTGTCTCTCAGTATTCAGAACATCTTCAGGAAAATTGTGCCCTTCTGGACCAGCAGATATCATGAGGAAAGACATGACGATGTGTATTAAGTGGCACTAAATATCTATCATTAGGCAATTGAATTCTTCCTGTCTGATACTGGAGTGTCATCTCCTCTAAGAGCAAATGCCTACTCATGATCAGCTGAAGAGTTGTTCAGACTTTACTGACTGTGACACTTAGACATCTGGCTTAGACAGGAAACTAAGATATAAACATCCAAGTAAAGATATTCTAACCTATTAGTTTGTTATTTCTGTTTTGTCTGGGTTTTTGAGGCATTTCTTTTTAAGTGATTGGAACTTACTATATTATGTACTTAATTAAGAACTAACTTCTTTTCCTTCTCAACTCTGTTTTCTCCACACGGCTAACAGGACAAAGTAGCTATTTATATTAAAAAGCTAGTGTTCTTCTGACACATCTTAGACAGCAGAAATACTAGTCAAAGAATTATATTTTTACAGTCACTTTTTTTCAGAACAGCATAACCTATGTATTCTTTAATATTCAAAGCCTGCAACACTCATAAACTGCAGACACCAATGAAGTGAAAAAGATCATTTTAGCCTATTCT
The DNA here is from genome assembly GCF_000695815.1 of Acanthisitta chloris. NCBI lineage: Eukaryota > Metazoa > Chordata > Aves > Passeriformes > Acanthisittidae > Acanthisitta > Acanthisitta chloris. The sequence goes on from NW_008662501.1 coordinate 32,994, forward strand.
TGACTATAAGTGAAGACTGCATTCCCAATATACTTTTGTTAGTAGCCAGTGGCCTAGTTAGATAATCATACACATATGTCCAATGGAAATTCTTATTTAATATAGCTTTTCTGTTATATCAATGTATTGCATTATGTAAAATATTGAAGGACTGAGGTATTTGTAAACAATATGTATAAAAATGCCCTTTGAAACTCACCTGTTCAAAAGCTTTTTCTCTGTATTTATTATTTTAGACTCTTCAGTGCATGTTATTCTGTAAGAAAGTCTGTGAAAAAGAAATCATAATACTGTGTTGTTGTCTTATCTAAAACTCTACTACAAGAGTTGATGGAGGTTTATATAGAACCAAATTCAAAATTCTTGCACTACGTCAAGTCATATTGAGTTACGTCAGCAGCGCCATAGATCTTTGCATCATGGTTTTGATGTGATCATTATCAGCACAGCATGACATAGCGTGCATGTGTGGCCAATTTTCTCATATCTCTGCATATCTATGCTAACATAATCTCTGCACAGGATTTTACCAGGCTTACTTGTTTGCTTTCTTTTCAGAGACTTTTGGGAATTATGTTATGTTTCTATGCAATATAAGAAAAACTGAACTGTTGAAATCATTGAAGCAAGTTTTTTAGGAGTGTGTTTTAGAAGCAAGTTTTTGACATGTGAAATTAAAACTGCAACAACAACAATAATAATATAGAACAAAGTGAGACTTGATGACATTTCTGGGGTATTTCTTGCTACTACAATACTTTCTGATGAAAAGCAAGCCAAAAATATGCAATCACATCCTGCATGGTAGACACGTAGCTTTTTAAAATAATTTTGAAATTGTCTGACCAGAGGTTCAAAGTGTCTTTCATACTCTGGAAGTAGCAGTCAAGTGTTGGATTTTGCACATTAATATTTCAGTACTGGAGGATGGAGGTGGAAACTGAAGATGAAGTGGAATGAGAAATACTTTTCTCCACAAAATTTCATCCTGCCCTTTCTGTTACACCACAGTGCACTTTAATAAGACAAGTAACATGGGTTACTAGTGGGAGCTACTTTTTGAGAGAATTGAGAGAATTGTATCTGGGTTGAACAAAGTGTTGTTTTATCTGTAGATCAATCAAAACCGAATATTCCCATTGCAGCTTTGAGAGAGGTAAAACAGAAAAAACAATACAAAGAGTTCATAGGCCATTTTTTGTTTGAGAAAACTTTGATAGACCTGAAGCTATGAATCAAACTCATCTGTATATGAAAAAATTATTTAAAATCTTCTTTAAATTAATTTTATATCTCAAGAGTTATGAAACAATTTAAAATTTATATTAGTTCAAACCGAAAGTGCTCTTCAACATTTTGTGTGACTTGTATCTAAAAGGTAATATTCTTAG
>NW_008662501.1:34426-34728 GCF_000695815.1 Acanthisitta chloris
TAAGAAAAATAGCCTTCAAAGTCAAAGAAAGAAAATATTTATCCAGCAGTTATACCTATATTGCTAACAGACTAATATAATTGAAGAATCACAAAGGTAGAATTCAAAAAGTCATTATAAAAATGTAAAGGAACACAACTGAGATTCAGATATGTTAAGCAAATTTACAGGTGGTAATGAATATGTAATAGATTACACCCACTGACGAGGAGAGGAGAGGAGAGGGAGAGGGAGAGGGAGAGGGAGAGGGAGAGGGAGAGGGAGAGGGGAGGATAAATACTTCTGACATAGGAGAATGACAT
>NW_008662502.1:0-25301 GCF_000695815.1 Acanthisitta chloris
CTCCAGGGTGGGCGGGGGACGGGTCTGTGCCCTCGAGGGGGTGCGAAAATGGGGGGTCAAACCCTCCGGGTCAGGGGAGATGCGCCGTGTTCCATATCCCTGTGGTCCGTGTCCTCGTATCTCATGTCCCTGTGCCTCCGTGTCCCTGCATCCCCAAATCCTTGTGTCCCATGTCCCTGCATCCCTGTGCCCCTGCATCCGTGTCCCTTGTCCCTCCACCCGTGTTTCTCCATGCCCCATGTCCCTGTGTCCCTGCATCCCTGTGTCTCCATGCCCCGTGTCCCTGTATCTCCGTGTCCCTGCGGTGGTGGCAGTGCCGATGCTCTCCCGGCAGTGATGCTGCTTACGGTGCTGCTGCTTCGGCTCCGCTGTGGTTGTGCTGCGACAGCACAGAGGGTCCGAGGAGTGTTTTGGGAGTGTCTGTGTAAGGCAGTGGGATCAGTGGAGTGAAGTCTCACTCCATGACCCCCAGGGATGGACACAGTGTCACCCCGAGCAGGGTAAGGCAGGAATCCTCCTCTTCCCACTGCCCCCGTGACATTGCTCATCCTCCCGGTTTTAGGTCTGGAATCAAGGTCCAAGGATGGTGAAGCTGGGGAGTAATTTGAACGACAAGAACAACAAGCAACCATCCAACGAAGATGGTTTTCAGACAGTTCCTTTGATCACTCCTTTGGAAGTAAATCACCTGCAGTTCCCTGCTCCGGAAAAGGTAAAAGCAGACAGTGCTCCTGCATGGCTAACACATGTATGATTTTCCCTGGGTCTGGTGCTAGCAACTGTGGTATATTTCCTCAATAAATAAAAAGGGGTTATCTTGCATAGTGTGTTTATCTGTTTTACCATGGCAAATAAGCACCAGCTGTCCCCCAGCTCCTGCTCTCCTCAGGAAAACAACCCAAAATATCCAGAAATACAACTGGAAAATGCTTTATGTGTTGCTCTTGTAAGCACTGGAGAAACAGGAGCAGTTTTCAATGTGTTGTTATCAGTAAGATTAATGGCCTGGATTGAGGGTCAGTAATGTGATAACTCTTCCAAAATCAGCAGCTGCTTTAGTTATCTCAGTTAAGCTCCATTTTCCTCTCTGTGGCTTTGCAAAGCGTATTTGGACACTGAGGATGCTGATTCCTCTGAGGAGTGTGGCTGAGGTCGTGGGGTGGTGGTGGAGCAACCCAGCAACCCAGGGACTCGTTTGGTTCTCCCCTGCCCTCTCAACTTTCTCACACCTGAATGCAGTGCTGAATCGTGCCGGAATGTTGGTGATTGTCTGAGGGTTGTGGTTGGGGTTTTTCGATTGCAGTAGGAAATCTTTTGTCTGTATCCACGAGGGGATGATGCACATCAATACAACCTGGTGAGGACATGATGAGACTGAAAATCTGTATGCCCCAACAGTCCTTAGCAAAACAAAGCCTGTCTGCAATGTAGTTCCCAGATACCACAGAGGTGGAGCCAACTCACCCCAAAGTACAGACGGAATGATTACATCTCCCAGGATAATGGAATAACAGCCAAATTAACACTGATGATTATTGAACATATATCCTGGGTTTTACTGTAGTACAAAACGAATTTGCTCTAACTGCATTAGGAGAACATGATGATGGATGTGATAAACCTGTCTAGGTAGACAAGCTGTGTTTATTTTATGATGGAGCTGAGTCAACTGCATTGACATCCTGGGAAACAGAGCTGTGCCAGACAAAGGACCTGGTTTCATTCTCCATCTACCTCATGGCAATCAGGAACAACTTTGCTGCATTTAGGAGCAAAGTTCCGTGAATTGTTGTGCATGAGAGGCTAAACCAGCCTTTATCTAGGACTGATAAATGAGATTAAGCATAATAACTCAAAGCAGTGTGATGTCATAAATGTCTGAAAACCTATAGTTGTGTACAAGCAGCTCCTTTGATGATCATCGAGATCCCCCAGTGTCACACTACATGAAATTTAAACGACCTGTGGGTCAGGTGAGACTGGATAACCCAACAAAAACCCTTTCAGGCTAATAAAGTGGCAATGAGTGTTCTCACCACCACCACGTTCCAATTGCCTGTTGGTGAACAAACATAGGAGTTGTATTGGTCTGCTGTGATTTCTTGCTGATTTTCCTGTTTAAACATGCCTACATCAATAATTCACATGTTGTTAGGTTACATTACCTTCATTAGCATACATTACTGTCAATGTATCCACTGACATCCGTATTTTTCTTTGCTGGAGGAGTGGGATGTACCTCTGGGTGTGCTGAGCATGATTCAGACCTCATTAGAGCCAGAGGTATTGATTCCTGCAGGCTGTGCTTCAGCTCCTGCGTGCAGCAGGCCTGGAGTTAGCAGGCTGGAGGTCCCTTCACCAGGAGCAGAGGTTATTTATGATAAAAGCAAAATAATTCACAACCTGTTTGCTCTCTGTAGAACAGGTTGTGGTGGGCTGAGCTCACCCCAGGGCAGAGGGGTTGCTTAAAGACCTGCTAATAAGGAGCTGAGCCTCAGGTGAAAAGCTTGGGCAGAGGTTAAGTGAGAGGGGGAAATTGCAGCTTTGTACTCCGGAAAGCAAAGCTGCTGCTGAGTTCAGTCAGGCTGTGTGAGCCTGAGGAGGAGCAGACATGGATTTCAAGGATTTTGGGGTGCATTTTTGCTTGGCATCACCTTGCAGGCAGGAGGTAGAGTTAAAAAAAAACACCTAAAATTGACTTTTTTATTCCTGTCTAGTCCTAAAACCTGTCAGCAGTGGATTTTGAGCTTGGGAGAGTGAGAGCAAAAAGCAAGGTGCTTCCTGTGCCTCTTGCCTGGGGTGTTGCAGGAGGGAGCAGAGCCAAAGCAGCTCTGCTGTGAGGGTCTGTGGGTGACAGCTCAGCAGGGCTTGAAAGGCTCTCAGGTCTTCTGCAACACAAACCCAATCCTGCTGACAGTAACCACAGGGAGGCAATGCTGCCAGCAGCTCCTGCCTCTGCCACTCAACAAAGAGCTGTGCATTGTCCTGGCATTTTCCTCTCAGTGAAACCTAAAAAAAACCCCCAACCCTGATAAATATTCGTTTTCTGGGCTTCTCTTCACCCTTAGAGGGGATCTGCATGTATAGAACTGTGAGCTCTTGACCTGGATCTAACCTTGAGCAGTTCAGGGTGTATTCAATCCCGATCAAGGAGGTTTGGGTGCAGCCTGGGGCTCTGTCATTGCTCTGGCTTCAGTCTGTGTGGTAAAGGAGGAATAGTAAGAGCTCTGGATAGTGATCCAGAGTGCTCTAGGTCTGTGCTGGGCAGCCCACCTGCTGTTCCCAGCAGTGTGCAGTAATGGCTTCACCTGGTGGATATTTGCAAGCTCTGTTCATTTATAGGCTTTTTTTTTTATCAGTTGAGTCTTTGCCACCTGCATGCAAGTGGAAGAAACCCAAACCTGTTGTTTGCTGGATCCTTTAAAAGCATTCTACAAAGCCTATGGGATCTACAGGCTGAAAATTTGTGGTTTAAGGACATTAAATACCTGATTTTTCATGATTTTAAGGATTTTTTTTTGTAATTGAATTACTTGAGAGTCACTGGAAGCCACTCTCTATGATAACCTATATAGGTGTTTCACCAGAGCTTCCATCAGCTCTTTCCAAGTGTTTTCTGTGTCTGACTCCCCTTTCAGAGAAAGGATATGGAGGAAGAATAGTCATGAGGATTTTGCTCGTGTGATGTAATCCCTGAAGCCCATCTCTTTTTCCCTGATAGTTCCTTGATTGTAAGCAATCATTTTGGGGGGTGAGAGGGGAAAACACTAAGGAAGTGTTTTCCCCTCTTACTTCAATTTACTGCTTGTCCTTTTGAGATGCTTTCCTAACAGCCTTATATTTTCAAAGCTCTATGAATTTAGCAGCTCCCTCCACCTTGCTGCTGCTGGAAAAAATACAGGCAGGAATTCAGGAGGCTTCAATCTGGCAACCTTTGGTTAAAATTATGGGCCACTGGACTATTTCTTTTCCCTCCAAACCAGGATGTCTCCTCCCAAGCCTTGTGCTGTTCGTCCTGCAGCATCAGCATTCTCGTCCTTCTGTCAGCAGTTGTGTGGCTGCAAGGGGAAAATGTACCCAGGACGGTGATTTCCCCCCTAGGGTGCTCAGCCTGCTGTTTATTTATATTTATTGACTATCTTCAAACATTTCCCTCGTCCCCTGTTCCCCTGCTGGGGCAGGAGGCAGAGACAGGTGCTCTTAAATCATTTTTGCATGGGCTTTTTGCTGAAATCCATCCATGTAGCAGGAATAATAGCCCCATCAGCCATGACAAACCCTTGACCTGGCTTTTTATGTCTCTCAATTTCATTGCTTCTTATTCCAAATGAGAAAAAAAAAACCCAACCCAAAAGTCTTTTATCTTGTGGGACCAAAGGGGAAAAGAGAAGCTGTTCCCTTGTTTCCCGAGGCATAGACAAAGTGCTTCAGCTGGAATTGTGTCTCTGCAATGATAATGCTGAAAGATTTGCAGCTTTCAGGGACTATTCTGCTCCCTGAAATTTTCAATGAGATCAACAACTGGAGATCCCTTGGTCTCTGAGCTCACTTGAGTCTAATCCACAAGGAAATACCTCTGTTCTGGCAGTAAAAATCCTAATTTTCCATACCACGAAAGTGCATGAAAGCTGTTGTCAGGGCTGCAAAAACCACCCTGCACCTCCTTTGTGGGGAAAGCTGCAGAAGGCTTATCATGTGCTCCATTGTTCTTTATTTGGAATGCATCAGGAGGCTTAAGAATTAATTTCTCTAGTGGCAAATTCCTGCCATCCAACCCAAGCAAGGAATAAAAAGAGATGTAACTGCTCTCTTTTCCTCACCCTCTGTTCCTGCCCCTTGGCCTCATCCCTCTCTGGGTGGCTCAGGTCATGTGTGTACACAGAGCAATGAAGAGTTCCTGAAAATCGAGGGGAAATCAGGAGGTCCCTGGTGCTCCCAGCCTGTCCCTGTTGGCTTAACAGACAATAATGTTTGGTCCTGGCCAGCTGAGCAGGGATAATGAATAGTAGCTGGGTGAGTGCTCTTGTACCTCAGGGACTACTGGCAGCTCTGCCCTGAAGTCCTGATGTCAGTCTGCTCTCTGTGAAGCTTGGCCAGCCTGGAGGCTCAGGGCAATGTGGAGCTGGTTTTGGGGTGCTGCTACATGTGTTGGGGCCAGAGGCAGCTCAGCCTTTCCCTGACATTGCCTGGGGAGGCTCCTGGTGGATGTGCTTCTGCTCATCTGCTGGTGAGGCTGGTGGGATGGAGGGAAAGGCAAAAGGAGGCGTGGGGAAGGGCTGGAAACTGTGGCAGGTGGAGGAAGGAAGAGTAAAAGGGAGGAGGAGGATGCAAAGGGAAGGAAAGCATGAATAAAAGAGAGGAAGGAAATAAAAAGACAGCAGTGCTGTCCTGCCTTTCCCCATCCTCTCCTTTCCCATTTGGGATACCCTTCCAAATCCCCACAAACCCCAAAGTCTGAGCCTTTCCCTCCTTATGACATTGTCCCTCCTACACTGTGCAAATCCATTTGTCCTCTAAGTGTGTGTTTGAGCACAAACACCACCTCTGCTCACTAAGCTGTAATAAATCTTTGCAGCAACACTCTGGCAGCACAGGGTTTGTGGGGGAGCCTTTCTGGTTTGGTTTGTGTGTTTTGGCCAGGTTTGCTTGTGGTTCTTGGCACTTCATGTTCCTCCTTGGGTATCATTGGTGCTGTGCTTGTCTTCCCCTCACACACCAACTCCTCTGATCCTGGTGGGGATCCAGGGGATCCAGCAGCATCTTGTGCTTACAGATAACGTGGTGTTGCTGCAGAGCTTCCCGAGGAACACCTCAGGGTTTGTGTAGCCTCTGCAGAATTGTCCCTCCCTAGCTGCACTGCCCTCAGGGGCTGAATGAAGGGCTCTAAAGCTCCCTGGTTTGGGGAGCCCCAGTGGCTCTCTCGAGCCCAGTTGTGTCTGCACTGCAATTCCTGGAGCTGCAGCCTGCACAGACAGCACACAGGGACAGTGTGTTAGGGGATTGAGCTTTGAGCCTGTTGCAATCGATTCTGTTTCCTGACATGAAAGTCCTTTGCTGAGGGTGGAAGTGATTTCAGGAGGAGCATGAAGTGAGCTGAGCCTTCCAGTCACTTACTGGTCTGGGAAGGAGGACTGGGCAGGATCCTTGGCTAGTGTAAATCAGTGCAGTTTAGAGGAAATCAGTGGAGCTCTGCTCATTTATCCTGAACAATTTGCTCTCACTACAGCTGAGTGATTGGTTCTTTTGTCTGCTCTGCTGTGCCTTCTCCTGGCTGAACCCACTGAAATCAATTTCTGTCAGTTCCAGTCACTTACTGGTCTGGGAAGGAGGACTGGGCAGGATCCTTGGCTAGTGTAAATCAGTGCAGTTTAGAGGAAATCAGTGGAGCTCTGCTCATTTATCCTGAACAATTTGCTCTCACTACAGCTGAGTGATTGGTTCTTTTGTCTGCTCTGCTGTGCCTTCTCCTGGCTGAACCCACTGAAATCAATTTCTGTCAGCCCTTCACAGCCTCTTGTGGGTTCCTCATGGTTATGGTCACCTAGGGATTTGTGGGGAGACTTAGTTGACTAAATTCCAAGCTCCTTTTGTGCCTGCCTTTCCCTTCTCTGCTGCCTCCAGCTCCAGCACAGCCTTTCCCTCGTTCTGCCTCTCACCAGTGGTGCCAGGGCTGATTGCATTTGCTGCCTTTGTCCCTTTGTGATGTTCCTTATGCCTGGAATATCCTCCTGGCACTGATTCAGGAGACCACTTTTTTCCTCCCACCCTCTGTGAAACTCATTTCTAGCACAACACCCATTAGATGAGCTGATACAGGGAGGGAAAAGCAGAGTACTGACCGTGCCTTTCTCCATTGCCTATGGATTTGATCCAGGGCATCTTTCCCTTCAGTTTCCTTTTTTTTTCCCCCTCACTTTTTGCTGCTTGATATTTCAGTCATGTTATGTATTCAGATAGTGACTATGATGCCATGGACACTACCATTACATACATCCCACATGCCAATTTAAATCCTAACCTCTGGGAATGTTGCCTGCTGACACGTGTCCATCCTGTAGATTTGGAAGCAGAGCTGCCATTCCCATGGGATGGGACATAGCAATAATCATTTGGGGAAGTTTGTAATGACCTTATTCTCTAAAAAGCTAGGAATTTGGTGATTTCCAGGTCATCTGGGATTCTTGGTCCACCTTATCCTGTGTGTCCTGTTTCTGGCAGTAGCCAGGGCAACAGTGAGAAGGAGCTGCTCATGTCTATCAATGTTTCATCCTAAGCCTGCAAAGAAGGAGATTGTTTTAAGCCCTGAAACATGATTTTTCCATCTCTTTTCCTATATTTTTGAGTGCTAAGTATTTTTCCTTCAGCTGCTGTTGGCAACATGCACATCTCATTTGCTCTTTGAGGCTGGTGCTGCATGAGGATTAGAGCTTGTAGGTCACTGGAGAATTCTGTGTGTGAGCAGGTGGTGGTTTTGGCTGTCCCTTGGCTCGGAGCACAGGATGGGAGGATAGAAGGATAGAACCTGAATGAGGCACAGCAGGTTTAGTGCCAGACTGGGGGGTCACATTTTGCTGTCACCACTCACCTGGACATCCTGCTGCAGCGAAGGGCTGAGGTCCTTCTCAGCTGCTGATGCTCAGCCACAAAGGCAAAGGAAACCACAACATTAGTGGTTAGAGGTTATATTTTTCCTCCTCTCTCTGCGAGGGATGAAGAAAGATGTGGAAAGGAACAAATCCAAGAATCTCCTTTTCATTTAACAGTGAGCATGACTAATGCACATGGAAACCGATGGGGAAGTTACAACCATTTTGTGGGACTACAAAGTCCAGCTTTGAAGTTGGAAAAATCCTCTCTCCTTGGTAGCAGAGACACACTTTGTTTCTCTGTGCTGTCAGTCTGACAGCCTCTCTGAGTGAGAGGCTCTTCATTATTAATAATCCCAGGAAGTAGTATGTTAAATTTTTATGGTTTGTGCTTTGCAGCACCTGAACCACAATATATTACATGCACCGTGGCAGTGAAGTGGGAATTACAGCAGGGCTGCATGTCCTTTTCCCAATGAATAATTTAGAGTTTTCACAATGCCAGTTATGTTAAATATTATTACTCATCTCTTCAGGGAAAACCATAGAGCTCAAATGCAAATAGAAAGTGGCAATAAATGATGTTGCATTTAGCCAGTTGGAGACAAGACTCAGGATTCATATCAGTTCATTTTCTCAAACACTTACTTCATCCCTTTGCAGGAAAAATCCTTTTCAAGGTTCCACGCTTAATGGGATATTTTTCCATTTGTCACATTTCACATCTACTCTGCTCCTTCCTCCTCAAAGCAAATGCTTTTAATATACCACTTGGTTAGAAGCTTTCCTTTTTTGCCTTTCAGCATCCCAAATCTCTACATTTCCCAGCACTCTCCTACTGTTTACCTTCTCAAGGTTGTCAATGATGGATTTCCTGCTGGTGTACACAGACTCTCATCTGTTGTTTCTCACCTCAGCACACCTATAATTTTCCAAAGCATCACTGCAGAGAGGGTGCCTGGGCCTGCATTCATTAAAGCTGAGGAAAGGTTTCCTATTGATTCCAGTCATGGCACTAGCATTAAGCCTGGAATAATAAGTGCATTTAGGTTCAGGACTCAATAAATGTATTGGCAAACAGCATCATTAGGAAAGTCTTGCTTGTGTGGAGCAGCATGATGGATATGGTCCTGTTGTGTTGGGTTTATGCTTCCACAGGCCATTCCCTACAGGTTGCTACTGAGCTCTTGCAGATCCGTGTTTGAGGGATTGGAATGAGGATCCAGAAAATGCAAGAAAGACTAGAAAGTCAAAACCTTCCCAGACATGGGGAGTGTTACTACATCTACTGAGCTAGGGTGGCTGAGGAGGGCAGTTCTGCACAGAGCTGCCCTTTTCCATAGGGTGCCTGACACCCTACCCACCCCAGCCATACCTTGCCAGTCCCTAATCCCAAGAGGGATATATTCATATGGAGAATCTGCTGGAGCTACTATTATCACTCATTAATGAGAAAACGTGGTATACTGTAAGCAGCAATGAGCTGTGATCTGAACTCCTGACTCAGCCACCAAGTGCTGGTGTGACTCAGCACATCACTGATACTCCTTTTTTGCCTTTTTTTGCCCTACTCCTCATGTGGGAATCTGGGGCCATTCTGGTGTGCAGAGCCCCTTGAGCACTTGCTGAATGCCCCTGGGTCCCCAGGCCATCCCTGTTGGAACTGGCTGTGGGAAGGTGCCTGAAACCAGTTTAGAGACTGATCAGCCAAAGCACTTAAATGCACACTTAACCTTAAATATCCGATTAATCCTGCTGATGTTAATAGGACTACTCGCATGCCTAAGTGCTTTGCTGAATTGGTGGTTAATTAGTTCAAATGCCACATAAACCTGGGGCAGGAGGAAGCTGCAAGGAGTGCAGTGTGCAGTTCTGGAGTTAGGCCTGCCTTTTTGCTGGTCCACAGAAGCCTTTTCTCTCCTCTCGTGTTCTTATGCTCTGCAAACCTCATCTAGGAAGCAACTTTCGGAGAACACTATGACTTTTGGATGTAAAATGAAGAAAAGTCTCAGGTGATTTATTTGTATCCCCTTTCTTGCATCTGCCATAAACAGCACAGTCTCTGCAATTTGAAGGTGGAGGAGCTCTGGGAAGTGCTTTAAGAATAGGTCACAGCAGCAAGTTAATTTGCAGGGAGATCCCCTGAGCTAAATTCATCCAGGCTCCATCCCCAGGACAGACTTTAAAGGACTACAAAAGCTGGCAGGGACATTCCTCTCTTTGGTGGATGATCAGAACACGCAAAGTGGGGCACAGCTCTGAGCTGCTGCTGAATCAGGGCCTAGATAACAACACACACACAGCCTGACAAGTGTCCCAAAAAAGCTCTAAGGGTATTTATCCAGCAATCACAAAGGCTCAGACAAGCCAAAAAGCTGATGGGACTGTTCTTGCAGTTTAATATTCTCTTGCAGGTTGCTTCATGAGATGGATAAAATGAATAATACACTAATTCTCTGCCCCAGTAAGCTGATGGTTAGGGGTGGCAGTCTAAACCAGACCCTTCTCACCATGAGGATGAGCTGAGAGCTCAAGGAAACAAGTGTAGAGGAGACTAATAGTCTTTTTTGGGGAGTATTCAGAGACTACTTGTCCATTTAAGCACCGATTTGATTGCTTATTATCTATACCGAGGAGGTCAGAGCAGAGCCAAGCATTGCTGCCAGCTCTGGAAGTTGCCCCCTTAGAGCAGCTCATTTCCAGCCTAGCAGCATCCCAGGGCAAGGAATGAAATGAGCATTTCCTTCCCTTCAGTTTGCTTTGAACTGACACAGGACCCCAATTTCATACTCCCTTTCACTGCTTTCAATGCAGAACAACTCCACCTGAGCCAGAGCACTGCAGAAGAGGTAAGAACAGGGAGTGAGCATCATTCTGTTGGCTGTGGTTTGTAATAAACACCAGTAGTTCTCCCAGGAAACCTGTCGTGGTGTGTGATGAATGGACCTTGTTTGCATGGGAACAGTGGGATCTGGGCTGGATGGAAGTGCTCCGGGGTAGGCAGTGATGAATGAGCACTGATACTTGTACCAGTCAGGGGGGTTTAGTACTGTACATCCAGCAGCAATTTGGGGAGAATTTCAGGGAGAATTTACTGCCAGGTATTTTTTATCATTCACAAAATGGAAAGGAAAGGTCAATGAAGGAAAAAGAAATTATGGCAGGGAGAGAGGGGAAGGCAAATCTTTCCAACCCAAATCAGGAGACTGGAAAATGAAAACAGATCAAGAAAAAGAGCAAAAAAACCCAATGATGCTAAAAATATAGAAAGATCACTTTATAAGATTAATTAGTCCTTTCCTAAATTTGCTCTTAGATTAATATTTCATGCTTTAGAGAATTTCTTTTGGGTTTTGACCTGTAAACCTGTTTGAGAGACACAACTGCCACATGCCTGGGAGGCTCCACTGGACCTGTGTGTGGGGTGTGAGTGTACCCAAGTGTCACATCCAACAGGGCTCACTCCTGTCTCTGCCTGGGGTGGTCCCACTGGAAGGTTTGAGGAGTGAGATGAACACACCTCCGTTCCCAAAAGCCTTTCCATGGTCACCCCGATGGCAGCTGGTTGGATGGAGAGGGGTGAATGTTGCTGCAAGAGTGGGATCCATGCCCAGGATTTATTTAGGCTGCAGAGGCTGAGCCCATGCCCTGAGCAGAATTGCACTGTTATTGTTCTGCCACGATATTGACTTCTCCCCCCACTGCAGGTTTGCAGTTTGACCTTTGCCATTTGATTCCCTTTCAAGAGGAAACCTCCTGTCTTTCTCCTGCTGAGTAATTCCTTTGGGTGTCTGACAGAGACACTTCTGCAGAGCAGATACTTCTCTTCTGCAATGCCAAAAGGCATTTAGCAAAGGTTCTTCTTACCTCTTCTACTAAGGCCTTTTGAACCCTGTGCAAAGCACTGACCAGCAGGATGACTCTGGCTCTGTGCACACACATTTCCCTGCTGGCACAGTCAGCAAATTGTGTTTCAGTAGCTTCTGATCTGGTTGGGCCTGAGCTTGCTTATTTATTCACAAGCATGGTAGAATAGCTGCTGGACCTGAATTTGATGCCTTGGGAGGGGATGTGTGGGTTTATTTTCAGGCTCAGGCTGTAGACAGCAGAATTCAAACTTTGCTGCTTGTAGGATATTGGTGAAATGGAAAATATACATTAAAATATACATTAAAATATACAGGTAAAAATACCCGTAAGAAAACTGGTGTTGATGACAGAGAAGGGAAGAAAATATACCTAGAAACAAGGTTTTAATCGGACCTAGAATCAAAGTTTTAATCTGACTTTTTTCTTCTATCCTGGCTTCATGGTCCAGCATTAAGATACAAGGTTAGAGTTGGTGGATAAACCTCATGCCAACTTAAAAGCACTATCTGTAGCTAGGACTTCTGTCAAGCAGGAAGGATGAATTTGGGAAAATCAGATGCTGTTTGACAACAGAATGAGTGCTGTTTGTGGTTGTGACTGACACTGTAGTTTGCTGTGCAAAAGGCCAGTGAGAAGACAGGAGGGCTGGGCAGCTGCTTGAGCTCTGAGTGCCTTCCCTCCTCTTGAGGGGCAAAATGAGGTTGTTGCTTGTTTGAACCTCAGAGCTGACCTGGCCCAGTTTGTCTTGGCTGCAGAGGGAGCTTGGCTTTACTTTGCCCACGGTGTTCTGGGCTGTATTCCAGGGCATAGTGGGGTTTGAGTCCATAACAGGCTCAGAGTAGGGTTAGGATTCATCCCAAACCTGCCAAACCAAGCTTGTCCCCAAGTGTCATTTCCCATCCTCTGTGTCATGCCATCAGAACTCCCAAGTTCCCAAGTGCTAATATAAATGTATTTGAGTGGCTTTTTGTTCTCCTCTTCTTCCCAAGTCTTAATATTGCAAATGCTACTGTAATAAATATTATTGAGAGGGATTTGGAGGCTGTAAATATTCATCAGCCTTTAATGATTTGCATTTGAATGCAGAAAATTGGCTTAGGACTCCTCACTGGTTTTTCTCTCTCTGTGATTTCATATGTGCAGGAGGATTAAGTACCTGTGCTTGTCTTTGGTCCAACCCAGACTTGCTGTCTTCGTTTGGAAATAAGCCCTTGATTAGCTGAGAATTCAGAGAGAACTGAGCCTTGTGCTGCACTTAATCTCCTTCAATCCTCCAGCACTTTTGTTTCTAACTAAGAGCTTTAGGATCACTCTTGTCACTCTCATCTGCTCCAGCCACCACTCCTGGAGTGGCTCATCTTCCCCTTGGCCAGGCTGGTGGCTCTGCAGTCCTGCAGCTCAGAGCTGGGGGCAGAAAGGGGCAGTGTTGGGCCTGGGGATGTGCTTGCTGTCCTTTTTAACCTAGCCAAACGTGGAAAGGAAAAGGGAGAGGAAAAAGGGGAAAGGATGTGAAAAAGGAAAGGAAGAAAGAAAAAAAGGAAAAGAAAAGGCAAAGGAAAAAGAGAAAGGAAAAAGGAAGTGAAAAGGGGGAAAAAAAAGGAAAAAGGAAATGGAAAGAAAAAAGAAAGGAAAAAGGAAGTGAAAAGGGGAAGAAAAAGGAAAAGAAAAAGAAAGGAAAAGGGAAGTGAAGAAGGAAGTGAAAAGGGAAAGGAAGAAGAAAGGGAAAAGGATATTAAATGGAAAAAGAAGAGGTAAAGGGAAAGGAAAGGAGAAAGAAAAGGAAATGAGAAAGGAAAAGAAAAACGAAGGAAAAGGAAATTGGAAAGGAAAAAGGGAAATGAAAAATGAAATAAAATGGAAAGGAAAAGGAAAGGAAAGAGGAAAGGAAAAATGAAGGAAAAAGAAAGGAAAAAGGAAAGTTGCTCTGTTCACTGAGTTTGCAGTGGCTCTATTCACCAAAAATATTTTGGGTCATTTTAGATCAGTTATGAATTCCCTGTAGATTCACACTGCACTTTGACCAAACCCTTTTAAAGCCACTTAGGACTTCTCCATTGGTGTAAAACACCTCATTTAGTAGTAGTAATTAGTAGGTCCTGGATTAATCACCACTGCCCCAGATCTGCTGGGGAAAACCCAAGGTGATACTCTGAGAGTAACATTGATTGTCTGAAGAGTGAGGGAGACATAAAATGGCCTAAACTTAAATTGGTTTCAGTGCAGCTTGTTAGGGCAGAGCTTTAATTGCTGAGGCTCTGCTTTAGGTTGGGCTGCTCTGCCTGTTGATAGGAAAACCAGAGGCCTAGTCCTAAACCAAAGTGAGTGTCAAACACTTTGCTGTCTGCTATTTTAGGACTCCATGTGGTAAGCAAACTGTCCTAGTTCTGTGTATGTGTCTGACTGTTCCTCTGTCTCTCTTGCTCCTCAGGCTGTGATGAGTTTGTGTTCATTTATGTAGGTCCAGGGGCTGGTTTAGCTAGAAAAGCTTAGCTAACAGCCCCCAAATTTAGGCTGTGGGCAGAAAGCTTAACAGTGTTGATATTTTCCAGGTCATTGTGAAAACAAGAACAGAATATCAGCCTGACCAGAAGAACAAAGGAAAACTCAGAGTGCCCAAAATTGCTGAATTCACAGTCAGTTTCACTGATGGTGTAACAGAAAGACTAAAGGTAAGAAGTTTTTTTTTCTCCTGCTTTCTGATGCAAATGTCATTCATTTTAAAGTGACTGAATCAAAGTGACAGGAAAGACATAACCAATTTAACACTCCACTCATCACCAGGGTCAGAGAGAGGTTTATCTGAACGGGTATAAAGCTTTATTTTTAGGCCTGGCATGAAAATACCTTGTGTCTCTAAAGTAGGAAATGCTTTTCTTTCCCAGGAAAAATCATGGTGATAATATTTTTCAGCCCAAATTGAAAGTAAAACAAGTTTAAACTTTTTATTCTTTTCAAGCATTTGTGTTTAAAAAGATTTTTAAATAGGTTTATTTCTACTGTTACAGATTAAAAGCCACTTCAAACTACATTAAAAAAAAAATTGATACTAGGGAAGTATCCAAGATTATCCTGTCCTGGAAGCAGGCTCTGCTCAAACATGGAAAGAAAAGCCCAAATTGAAAGTAAAACAAGTTTAAACTTTTTATTCTTTTCAAGCATTTGTGTTTAAAAAGATTTTTAAATAGGTTTATTTCTACTGTTACAGATTAAAAGCCACTTCAAACTACATTAAAAAAAAAATTGATACTAGGGAAGTATCCAAGATTATCCTGTCCTGGAAGCAGGCTCTGCTCAAACATGGAAAGAAAGTAATGAATTCTTATCCTGTCCTGGAAGCAGTTTTGCTTCACAGGAATTGGCATTTTCTGATGGAAAATATTTCCTTGAGACATTTTCAACAGGCTCTGCTCAAACATGGAAAGAAAGTAATGAATTATTGAATGCCCTCAGTTCCTGTTGACTGCAGCATATTAGAATGGCTCAGTTCCTCCTAAAATTAGACTCCAAGGGTGTAGCTGCCAGGATTTTCTCCCTTTGCATTGGGAAGAGCTGATGCTTTTCCTGAAGCACAGAGGTTTAGGGATCAAAATGTGAGATCTGAAGTCACATTTTCGAGGTCAGAGGAAATAGCAGTGATTTGAGTAGGAAACACAGGCAGTTCCTGGTTAGAGCTGAGCTCCTTGGAAAGCTTGGATTGAGCTTATAAATCTTTGTGAAAGGGAATCAGCTCCAGCAGTGAACAGGGATTGACTCAAGGGAGGGAACAGCCTTTCAGTTGTTCTTCGCTGCAAGAAATAAAGAAGTTTATTAGGATTATTTTCTAGTAATGTAGGAGAAAACAATCACTTTTAAGATTGCAATGTGATCCAGGGAAAATTCATCCCATTCAGCCTTGATAAACTTCAAGATGAGGTTTATTCAGCTTATTGAAAGGACAATCAGGTTTGGCTGCTCTACACTACAGAATGGCACTTTCTCTTTTTTTCTAGCCATTCCCTAACACATTTCACAAGGACAATTCTGTTGCTTTTCTTCAGCATATTTAAAGCCAGAATTTATTCCTGAGAGGTGTGTGAAAAAATGGTTTTAACTTCTTGGGTTTTGGGGTTTTTTTTCAGTGCACATCAACATGTTTTGATCTAAAATGACTTACCAGGGGTTTACATGGTGTTGATTCTGCCTGAATTCTTCCCTGATCTTACTGTGTGTGTAGTATCTATTTACCCCCAGTGATTACTCTCTGCTGGTACCACTAGGAATGGGAACAGTGAATTACCCACAGTTAAATCCCAGTCTTGGAAACCACAGCAGACATTTACCAGTGTGAGCAACATACAAATCAGAACCAGACGTGATGTGCCTGAGAAAGAACAGTAAATGTAGAGTCTCCTGGAAAACAACAGTAAATGTAGAGTCTCCTGGAAAACAAAGAACAGTAAATGTGTTCCAGAGTGTCCTGGAAGTGATGTCTTGGCTTGGGACCCTGAGTAAAGGGCCATGTTGAATTTACAAGTAACAGTACCTCACTGGGTGTTTAAAACTTAATCCTGCAGCTCTGAATGGTGTTAAGGTCAGTGTTAAGACCAAGTTTTAATCCTCTCAGAAGATCTGACCTTGTTGTTTCAAAAAGCAATCAAGAACATCTCATCCTCACTCACACACTGAGTTCATGCACAGCTCATCCACTGTGTGGGTAAATCTCATTTCCTCTACTCCTTCTGCAGAGTATCTTACTTTTCCCATTCTTTTTGCATTCAAACCTCTCCTTTCAGTGTATTTAGTCTTCTCCCCTCCCTGCTTTTGGTGCAGTTGGCCCATGGCTCTCACCTGTGTGTGTGTGTGGAGCCAGAGGCTCCAGCTGGGAGCACAGCCCTGGCAGAGGGGTCATCTGCCTTCCCCTTGCTGTGCCATGGGAGCTGCCCCTGCAGCTGGGCCTCTTCCTGTGCAGCCTGGCAGCATGACAGGTTCATTTTTAAGCTCTTTCCTTTCCCTAAAATCCATATGATTTTCATTCTCTACTCTTCAATGTCATCTTATTAATCAGTCAGCCTCTTGCCTTAATGCTGGGTAAGACTCTAAGCCTCTCCCTGCCCACTTTTCATAAGGCTTCCATGTATCCCATTAAATGTGTAGTGTTATTTCCTGACAAAAACGAGCTGAGATAATAGGTAATATTTATTACCTTTTGGGTTTTTTTTTTTGTTTGTTTCATTGCACTACATTTTTGTCCCAGTGCCTGCTCCTAGGGAAGCTATTAAAAATCCTGCCCTCTGGTTCTAAGCTGCTCTGTGAGCTGAGGCTGAGGGAATCATTTTATATCGTCTTTTTGGAAGAGGGAATCATAGTAAATACTTAACTTCTGTCATCTCAGCTTGGCTACACTTCTAAATGCTTAAAAAAGGTAATAAAATGTGATCATATTTGTTTGGCTGGCTGGGTGCTAGGTAAGGCTCCAGTGTGTGGTGTGTTGGAAGTATCATCCACAGCTTCTGGCTAACACACTGATGAACTTAAAGCATCCAGTGCATTTCTGCGAATGGTTTCACAGCATCATTGAGGTTGGAAAAGATCTCTGATATCATTGGGTCCAACCTGTGACCCATCACCACCTTGTCTGCTGGAGCAGAGCACTGAGTGCCATGTCCAGTTGTTCCTTGAGCACCTCCAGGGATGGTGACTCCACCACCTCCCTGGGCAGCACATTCCAGTGCCTGACAGCCCTTCCCATGGAGAAATTGCTCCTGATATCCAACCTGAACCTCCTCTGGTGCAGCTTGAGGCCATTTCCTCTCATTCCTATCACTTGTTACCTTGGAGAAGAGCCCAATCTCCACCTGGCTCTGACCTCTTGGCAGGTAGAAAACGACGGAGGGAAAGGCCAACAGTCCATCCAAGTGTAGGTGATCCATTGGTTTAGTGCATTCCAAATGTGTGAGAACTGTATGGGAGATGTTGTACCACTAGTGCTTAATTAATTAAGGGTTTTCCTAGGGAGCAGTTTAGCTACTACAGCTCTGATAAGCTGTGTGTGAGTAGCAACATGGCTCAGAACGTGGTACCTCTGTGTTGAGGGAGAGACAGGACAGGAAGAGGATGTGAAGAAACAGCCAAGAGATCTTCTCCTCTCTGCTTCTGAAGACTACAAAGTGAGATGTATTTTCTTTTCCACCCAAAGGGCAGAATTATCATCAGTTCCAACAGAAATGTGGCAAAGTGAGTGTCATTAAGGAGTATGTGTGGAAAAATAGTGCTGGACTGTTTATGACTGTTCCCCACCCACTGAGAACTTCTCTGGAGAGGGTTTTAGCATTTCTCATTCAGTCTGTGAATTGCCTTTCTCTCCTCTCTACTTTTTGTCAATTGCTACAGGAATGTTCTTAGGGAAGGAGGAAACTCTCCCCAAGTTTTTCTGAGTATTGTAGCTGCATTGTGTAGAAGAACAGCATCCCTGGAGGAAATTTTGGGGCCATATGAACATGGCCAATCCAGACATGCCCTTTTATTCTGCCTTTTGGCTATCTTTGATTGAAGAGGCTAATGAATTATTAGCCAACTTTCTCCCAGGAACAAGCCCAAGCCAGAATGGAAGGTTATGCCTGCACATTTTTCCTCCATCCAGAATAGCACAGATCTGAGCTCTTTAATTATCCTAAAGAAGAGATTGTCCCTAGGCAACAGCTCTTATTTCACACTGGCTCTTCCAGGAATCTCAGAAAGCTCCTGCAACTTGTCACATCTCCTAACAGACGAGGTTCTGATTCTCTATAGCTCAGCACACAGTGTCCTGCAAGTTTGACCAATAGGCTTATTCTTCAGCTGGATGAGTCACCCCACACACACCTCAGAACTGTTCAAATAGTTGTGTGTAGATGGGTAATGGGGAAATGGTATTAAAACAGCTTTATGCTTGAGTTCCTCGTGTGATATTATGTATGGTTGAGCCATCCATACATAAAAGAAATTGCTTGTATCATTTTACTCCTCCACAGAGGAGCAAAGACAACATTTTTCTCTCAGCTGACTGGCAGTGATTTATAGACCTTCCCTTCTCCAGACTCTTTGTACCTTTGGAATATGTTTCTCCAGGAAGTTTTTGAACTGCACAGATCCTGTTTTGCAGTAGCGCTGTATGCTGAGGTTTGTCAGTCTGAAGGGAGATGGTGCCTGGTGTTTGCCTTTCGTTTGGCATGCCTGGAAGGGAGCTCACGTGGGCCATGCTTCACCACCCAGGGATGACACCAAGGTGCAGCACAGAAGGTCTGCAAATCACAGAATCACAGAATATTCAGAGCTGAAAGGGACCCTTGAGGATCATCTAGTCCAACTCCAGGCCCTGCTCAGGACACCCCAACAATCCCACCCTGTGTCTGGCCTACCCTGTTGGCCTAACACTCCTTGAGCTCTGTCAGCCTTGGGGCTGTGCCCACTGCCCTGGAGAGCTGTTCAGTGCCCAAACACCTCTGGGGCAAGAGCCTTTGCCTGATATCCAACCTAACCCTCCCCTGACACAACTTCAGACCATTCCCTTGGGTCCTGACACTGGTTTCAGAGAGAAGAGGTCAGTGCTGCTTCTTCACTTCCTTCCATGAGGAAGTTTTATGTTTCTTTCCATCAGTCCTGAAGAGAGATCAAATGCTCTTCTGCTTTTCGAGCAAATTATCCA
Source organism: Acanthisitta chloris (assembly GCF_000695815.1). NCBI lineage: Eukaryota > Metazoa > Chordata > Aves > Passeriformes > Acanthisittidae > Acanthisitta > Acanthisitta chloris. The sequence continues at coordinate 19,120 of NW_008662502.1, forward strand.
TTGAATTAAGTCTTGCTACCTCAGGATTTTCAGTGACTCCTTTTCCCTTAACCAGTCCAGATGATGCAGAAATCCACCAGAGGCATTTATGTATTCAGCTCCCACCAGAAAAGCTACTGGAATGATCTTTCAGCATAGACTTACAACACAGAGCATTGGGTTGACACGTTACTGCTGGTCCATTACTGGGTTTACACAAACTGGTCTCTTCATTACACAAGTAATAAAGATGGAACAAGTCTGAGCCCTATATCACTAATTGCCATTCATTATTGCCAGGGAGACAATGATCTAATGCTTGTTAGCTGGGTGATAGTTACCTGGCATAGTTATCTGACTTCTCAAATCTTCAGCAGTTCATTCCTTTTCATGGATCAGTTTCTTAAGAGAGTGGATGCTTTCAGACTTTCAGAGTTGGAATAATTAAACTCCTTTAGCAGAACAAGTTGGCAGTGGGTGTATGGGGGAGAAGTTGAGATATTTAACATGTTTTCTTATTAGCAATTTATCTACCTGGAAGAATCATCTGCAAGTATTGATAATTATTTCACTGAAGCAATTTTTCAAGCTGCCTTTTCAGAGTCAGTGGCTGTGAAATCTGTTGAGCACGCAATGACAATCTATTCCATATCATCAGATCAACCCTCTCCTCCCTCCACCCTGAAACTGCTCTGACACATGCAGGTCCAGTCACCAGTGGCTGTAATTATTCCCCAGACTTTTCATCAGGTTGTTAGACTCTTCGTGGAACCCATTCCAAAGTTGCTGTTACTAAAATGCTCATGCTGAAACAATTATTTTCCTCGGTGAAAGATTTGGAACCAAATTGGTTTGTCTCCAGCCACACCCTACAAAACAGAACTCGATGCAATAATTGTTCATTAGCAAAACCAAACCAGTGCCTGAAACACTTGGGTCATAATTAAGACAGATTTTCCTGGGCCAGGGCCAGGGTTTGGTTTCCTGTTGAGAACAGCTTTGCCAAAGGAAAGATGCTGCCACTGCTTTCCCAGCTAGAATATGACCTTAGAATATAACCAGGGGGTTCAGCCTGGTCTTGTGGAAGGATCCTCATGTGACAGGGATTGCACTTTAGAGGGAAGGAGAGTCCTGTGCTTGTGGAGGAGGTGGAGAGCAGGTCTGGATCATGTTCTTCTGTAGGTCAGATCTGAGCCATGAGCACAAGGTGTCTTGTGCAGTGTCTCCTGCAGTGCAGGGAGTTGCTGTGTGGCCTCTTAAGAAACATTTCCCTGAATCCATGCTTTTCCCTGCCTGCCCCACCTGCCCTTGTTTCCAACAGGTACGTCACTCCTGCAGCTCTGTGGGTGGCAGCTGTCCTGTGCTCTGCTGCACACACAGCCCCAAATGTGCCATTCCTTTCTTCCTGCTCCCTCTTCCCATCTCCCCTTCCATGCCATGGTTAAACTTTCCTCTAAGCTGTTCTGCTTTCACCTGTGGCTATTGCTTTGTGCTGAGAGTTCTTCCTCTAACCTGCAAAGAAAAACCTTGTGGAGCTTTTCATTGTGCCCGTTCAACAGCCAAATAAATTTGAAGTCTCCTTTAATTGTTCAGTTACCACAGGGCAGGAGGAACTGGTGGGAAAAGGACTCCTCTGAGTGTGAGCAGGACAATTTTCCTCACTGCTTTTTAATACTAACAATAACAGTGTTTCCATGGCAACTGCCACATCACATCGGTTATCTGGGAGATGCAGAGTGGTTGCTGAAGGATCCCATTACACTGACTAATGTGAGTGGTGCTCCAGGGAGGGAACAGGGGCTCATACGTAGAGATTTTTCTCACTTTGGTGATAATTGCTGCTGTGGCTGAGGTGCTGTTTTCAGGCTGGGATGAGCAGATCCAGGAGAACAAGGGACAAAGCAGAGGAAGATCAGGAAGGTGCCAGGCACAAAGAGCAGTGGCAGAGTCATTCAGGCATCTTGTTGCACTGGCACCAGCATCAAAGGTGGTACAGTGCTTGCCTTGCATTCAGAGAGGGGCTTGGAGAGGTGGCAGGATGAAGGGGGTGGTTTCAGCCCCCGGGGACTGATTTGGAGGTTTATTCACTTGCTCTGGGAGCTCTCAGCTATCATCAGGCAATTTCCTTTCCCACAGGGCTTGGATGCAGTGGGCATGGTCTTGCAGGGGAGTCAGGCAGCTCTCACTGCACCTAAGTCTTCTGTAGATAGTGGTGGAGTGACTTGTGCCTGGAGCCCAAGCTGTGCCTTGTCTTTTGAGGGTCACAGTTTCTCCTCTCTCAAAACCCCACTGCCCTGCCCTGCCTGGCCTTGTGTCTGCTTAGATCTGATGCAAAACTAGCACCTGTGTGGATTCAGACTCTCACATGCAAGGAGGTGAGAAATGTTGCTCATCATCTTTCTGCCTGAGCTCAGAAATCATTCTTCTGCTCTGGCTGTAATGGGAAGAGAAGAGGACAGGTCATATCTGTCCCAGTTGGTGTCCCAGCTTGCATGGAGACAGATTGATGGAGCCATTTGTGATCATCAGTGACAATTCAGAGCTGGAAGGATGAACTGAATGTGGATTTGTGGCTCAGCTGCCAGAGAGCAGATTTTTCTGATCACATCCCCAGGTGTGACATTATAAACTCTGCAAGGTTTTCCCTGGCTGGGTAGAAGTTTGTGGGTTTTGTGAGAGCTCCCAGCTAATTCCTGGCTTTCTGGTACAGGCAAAGGCCCAAGAATGTCATGTCGAGGTCTAAAGCACACACAAGAGAAGTATATTAGGATTTCATTAGAATGCTCTGTGTGAGTGGCTTAGGGACCACCTAAAAAAAGCAAAGAAAGCCCCCCCAAACATGATTCTATATGAAATGGCTCATTCTTTCCAGTGCATTCTTGGTTTGCATTAGTTTTTACCAAAACACACACATTCTCTTTTGCAAAACCCTCTCAAATACATCCTAGTTTTGCCATCTACAAGCACTAACAGAGTCATCAGCTGAAGAGATTTGTTCAATTTTGGGTTGTTTGGTTTTTTTAATTTCATTGATTTTTTTGGAGGGGAAAAAGAAAGTTAATTGTTATGCAGAAAATACCTAAACATGGAAGTCACAGGGAATATTCACAGGCCTAAGGGGCTTTGGGATAGATCTGCTGAATCTTTATTCTCCAAGCCATGATATATTACAGGAAGAAAGGAAACACAGAGCAGAAACCTTAACTGACCCTTTGCTTTGGATCAAAGTGCTTGAGAAAGATTTCCATAGGCAGCTGGATGTAGATATTCCTTCTGCTAATTACAGGATGTAATTGCAGTTTCCATTTGGTCTGGAGGATTTCTCACACCTCATCTTTGTCCTCAACAACACAGTGCACATACCTGTGCCACCCCATGGGAAGCTCTGCTGGGTGGAGGATTTTCTTGTCAGCATTTGAGGTGAAAAATGCTTAATTCTAGTATGGTCAAAGGGACTGAATAGGCTGAAGGAGAAGGAAAGAGTTTTCAGCTGAGTGAGACCAAGGCAAAGTTTATTGACTGCCCTGAAATGCATTTTAGTCTCGTATCCAAACCGCAGAGTGCTGAAGAGAAATCGCAATAATCAGTGCAGTGAAATGCTTCACTCATACATATTTTTCCGTGTAATGTTTCATTCTCTCTATTTCTAAAGCAGCACAAGCTGTGATTGAATGTTAAACAGACCTGAGCTCCCTCCTGGTAGTACTTGCAGATGTATTAAGCCTGTTGGGTCAGGTCCACAGCTAATGGAACTGGCCTCGTGCCTTTGAAGGCATCATAATCACCCAGACTATTCATTGTTGTTGGGTGGTTTTCAAAGAGGAGCTTTTGTAAGTCATTTGCAGCAATAAAGCTTCATATTTCTAATTCAAAATGGAAAGGCTTTTAATGCTGAAGTTACCCAGGGGACACTTTGCTGGCCAAGTCCACACTTTGGCCTTGTCTGAAGCACCCACAGAAGTTTTCTAAGTGAGATGGGTGTAGTGGAGCATGAACACAGCCATATCATTAACTCTGTTTCCTACCCGTGAAGGTAGACAGAGGTGCTGAAATACAGGTGGATTTGTTGTCCTTCTTGAAGGGATGAACTTCCAAGTGGTTTTCTTTTACCCACAAGACTGCACTGAGCAGAGATGTTTTCATCTGGGCAAGCCCAACCTTTGATTTCATTTTATCAAAGAAGCTCATGGGACTGGGCAGGGATAGGGGAAAGGTATTTTGTGCCCTGGCATAGGAAGAGCTTAAATTGTTGTGGGTGTTTTTAAACCCAATCTCCTGTGGTTGGTGGTTGATGAGGAAAATCTAAAATCAAGCTAAAAGGAGAGGAAAATGCACAGGAAACAAGCCTGGAGGATTCTGCTTTCTGCCTTAGCCCAAGGCATCCATACTTAGGTCACAAAGGTTTTGCTCTGCCTGTAGAAGGTAATTTCACAAAACAAACACACCTCAGCTTTTCCCTAGAGCCATCCTGATCCTTGGCCATGGGATGGTGTTGGTGTTTGGGTGGCTTTGCCCCAGAAAAAGCCAAGATTTTGGGAACTTGGATGCTTGCAGCTTTTGGTGGGTCTTGCTGGAGTGTCTGTGAGTAGCAGTGGAGAGTGAACTGAGGAACTGGACTTAGGTGTCACAAAAACCCATTTAGCAGAGCAAGGAACACAACCTCAGATGTGTTGCCTTGTGCTGATCCCTGAACCTGTTCTTAGGCAGTAGCTCCTAATGCTTTCCCTGCCCTAAATGCAATGTGAGGGCAGAGGGAGAGGGGAAGGTTTTGCATTCAAGTTGCTCATCAGAGGTTGAGTCTTGGCAGGCAAAGGGTAGGCAAGGAGACATTTTATTGATGACTTGATTTATCTTGTGTTCTTGTTAATGCATTTTAAAAGGGCCCTTAGTGAGCTGAGGCATCCAGACTCATGTCCCACGTGGAGTGACCAGAGGAGATGTCACAGCTGAGGCTTTGCGCAGTGCCGTGGGGCTGATGTTTCTGTCTGCTGCAGTCCCACTGACTGAAGAAGCAGCTCAAATGAGTGATCTGGAAGGAAGCCTCTTGCAGCATTGCTCAGCTCCTGGAATGGTGTGGCAGGTGTTCTTAGGACTGTGGGTTTGGGAAGAAAAGCACCTTCGACAAGTCACCCCACTTGTTTATTGGGAGGGTTTGCTACTTCTCCTTTGAAGGTAGCAGAGTCACAAACATAGAGTCATAGAATGGCCTGGGTTGGAACGGACCTTAAAGATCATCTAGTTCCAGAGGGAATGCATATAACAGTTGGAAAAGAAAGAAAATATTCATGGAGGAAGAGAGGAAAAATGCCTTTAAAATACCTGTATGGTCTGCCAAAAAGGCCATGTATGTCTTTGGTGTTCCTAGAAACAATATTATTCCATCTCACTACACCAGCTCTATTTGCTGAAGGAATTTTTTTATGGCAGAAAACAAAACAGAGCTTTTTATTTACCCTGAATGGAAATCCACTAACACTCTTTGGTGAAAGCATCCTTATTGCAGATGGCATTTAGAACTTCCATAAGGAACTGGAGCTTGGAAACTGAGCCATGAATTTTCCATTCATAGGGGTTTGACTTGGCACAGGAAGACCTCATGCAGACCACAGCTGGCACCAGACACAGCTAAAAAGATCTGAGGCTATTAGTGCCTAAACAGCCACTAGAAATGATATTACGTGATGGAGACTGGCTAAGAGAATTGAGCCAGCTAGTTATTGTGTGCATAATTTAATTATTTGACAAATTGCTTCGAAACATGGTGTTCCTGTTCCACACTCGTCTGCACGCACAGCATTCAGGGCACAGAGCAGGGGAACTGCTGGTGGGTTTGTGGGTATCTTGGCAAATAGACATTTCTGTTTAAGATTTGCAAACCTGGAGAGGTTCACTGGTGCTGTTGTGGTGCGTGCAGAGATGGGTAGAGCCAACAGAGACATGGCTGGGAGAGCAAGCTGTCTCAGAAGGTGCCAGTGCTGCTTCAAGTGGACACCTTTAGGGGAGCTGGAGAAATAAGCCTCTCTTTATGAGTCTTTTGGATTTTGATTGCTGGGCTGAACTGAACCCATGAATTAGTGGAGTATAGAATCATAGAATGGTTTGGGTTGGAAGGACCTTAAATCATCTAGTTCCGACCCTCTGCCATAGGGAGGGACACCTTCCACTAGCCCAGGTTGCTCCAAGGCCTATCCAACCCCGCCCTG
>NW_008662502.1:25445-32197 GCF_000695815.1 Acanthisitta chloris
GGGTTGGAGGGGGCTTGGAGCAACCTGGGCTGGTGGAACGTGTCCCTGCCCATGGCACGGCACAGGGTGGGATAAGCTTTAAGGTCCTTCCAGCTCAAACCATTCCAAGATTGTATGAATAAGGAGTAAAAATGTGGGAACCTTGCAATGGAAGAGGTTATCAACTAAAGGCCCTGCTGTCTGGATGTGCCATTGTGGGCTTTTAAATAAGGCTTCGCATTGGAATGAGGGAGGGGAAAAGGGAATATTTGATGAGAAAAAGAAAAACCATGGGCAGCAGTTGAAATGAAAGAGAACAGGAAGGATGAGATTGTATGAATAAGGAGTAAAAATGTGGGAACCTTGCAATGGAAGAGGTTATCAACTAAAGGCCCTGCTGTCTGGATGTGCCATTGTGGGCTTTTAAATAAGGCTTCGCATTGGAATGAGGGAGGGGAAAAGGGAATATTTGATGAGAAAAAGAAAAACCATGGGCAGCAGTTGAAATGAAAGAGAACAGGAAGGATGCTTGGCTGGGCAGCACTGCAGTTGGGCATCATCTCCCTGGCACAAAACCCAGTGGCAACTGATGCCCTGTTGCCTGACGGGGATGGATCTGTGCTGTTGGGAAAATGCAACGTGTACTTCATCTGTGGGGAAGTGGGGGAGGAACCAAGCCAAGTGTGCTGCTGCTGATGGCAGGTTGACATCATCCTTCATGGATGTTGGGGGCCTCTTCCCATGTTTTGAAGAGGATTGAGAGTTTTTCAGTATGGTAATGATGTTCTCTCTGCTCTGTTCCAGCAGACACTCCCCTCTTAAGGGAATCTTTGGGAATCATGTAGGATTTTGAGGAGAGGGCAGGCAAATCCCCCCCTTCCTTTAGCCACTGGAGCAGCCACACGTGACAGATTCATGCCTGCAGCACTTCTAGGTTTTATCTGCTCACTAAATTTTATTTCCCCTCTGTGAGTGTTTATATTGCTTAGAGACTGCCAAGGTTCGTGTTAATCATAAAAAAAAGTGGAGGTTTATTAGGTATTGCAGCTCTGTGATTCTTTGGTGTTTGAATGCTAATGAAGCTTTGTGTGCTCTGGAATAGCTGGAGAGGAGGAGCTTAGCTCTGGCGTGGCAAAATAGCCGGAGGGGATTTTTCTTCCCTTTCCTTTGGGTTTTAACTTCTTACATGACATTTCATCCAGAGCAATTTTACACTGTCATCATGTGTAATATTGTCACACTGTAATTTTGCAAGTGCATGAAAGGCAGGAGGGGGGGAGAATGGGCTCAATTACACCCTGGAGGGAGGGGAGAGCTCAGAGGAGGGACCTGCTTGGGTGGCAGCACTTTGCCAGAGCAGAGTGACAGAGCAGAGGGCAATTTGTTATTTCTAGAGGCTCAGTGGGCAGAAAAGAGGCAAAAAAACCCCTCAAATTGCAATTCTAATGGTCATTTCCATAAGCTGTACATATACAGGGGATTTAATCAAACAAGGGACATTCATTCTCACCCCAGACAGCTCAGTTCTTGCTTCCTTTGAAAGCTGAGTTTCAAGCAGGTTAATGGTTGGACTTGATGATCTTGGAGTTCTTCAGCCTTGATGAGTCTGTTATTTGAAGTAGCATTTCCTTTTGCACAGTACATTGTATTTGGGGCAGAGGAGCCAAACTGGAGCTGAGCATTTCTTACTTCTGAATTCCTAGCCAGAACTGCCCCTAAGCATTGGCTTTGGTAGAACAAGATGTGCCCTCAAACTAACCTCAAAGGAGACTTGTATCACTGTCATCTTTGTGTTAGTCCCTACGTTGCAATTAGAGGAAGTGCCAGGCCTAACATGCTCCAGTTTTATAGGGAGAAGAGGTGATGGACATGTATTCTAGAAGGGGAGATGCTTCTCCACATTATCCTGCCAGGGCAGGGTTGTGATGGCTCTTTCTTTCCCAGCTCTCCTGTTGGAATCTGGCACATAGGAAGCCTCTTCTTTTGACTGTTTAAAAGTGCCTTTTAAAAGTATTTTTTCAGGTGTAATATAACGTCTTTCAGGGATAAAAATCATGTCAAATTCCAGTTGCTTCTCCCTTAAATCCAGCTGAGACTTCTTCCTCTTCAGCAGCATGAAAAGGGATGTGGCTTCCCCAGGGCTACCAAAGGGCTACACAAAGCTGGTCTGAAATACTTCTATTCAGCCCTGTGGGCATTGATGGAGAGGAAGTGGAGCCCAAATTTTCGTGGCCAGACTAGTGCAGTTCATACAACTTTACTGCCTTTCTACCACATCCCTCTCCAGCTCCCTAGGATTCCCTTAGACACGTTCTCTTATGAGATCCAGCAGTAAGTGCTTCTCCCTCTGCACTTGCCTTTTGCTTAATTGACCCATTTTGTAGCAGATTAGGCCCCAAGGAGGAGGTTAATACAAGCAGTAACTCTAAAAGGCAGGTCAGGGCTCCAGTGAACTGTTTGTCAGTGGAAAAGCCTTTTAGCCCCAATATCTTCTTACCTTTATACACTTTGTTCTAAAATATTCTGACTTAACAATGAACTTATGAATCTCCTGCTAGATATACTCTCCAAACCTCTCTCTTTCCTGAGTTTTGAGCTGGATGTGGTGGGTGAGATTTCACACCATGTGTGCAGATTTACCTTCACTCTTAGGTCTTAAAACAAGTATCACAATGGTAGTTGTGGATCTGGCAGTAATAGTCCCAATGTGCTGTGTGCAGGGTAGGAATACATCACACCAGGCAGTTCATCTTTCCGTGGGCTTGCTGAGAAGACTTTTCCTGCCCTGCAAGCAATTACAGTGGCCCCTGGAGCCTGTAGAGGATTGCATATCCCACTGCTCTCAGAACTGCTGCTATGGTGATTGAAGGAGAGAATTAGAGCAGATTTCAATGTGAACCAATATTAGCATCTGTTTGTTGATAAATTGCATAATATTATTGTTATAAAAATACCATCTTGTTGATGAATTCAGGTTTATTAGCTGTTTCTGACAAGCCTGTCCACTCTCCTGTAGGAATTATCGCAGTGTTTTCCCACTTTCCACCATCACCTCTTCTATACATTAGTTAAGGAACAACTTTTGCCTGTACTATTCCATTTCCTTGAACATCCACATAAGGAAATGAGGATTGTGACATCACTATAACACCAAAAGGGTGGATGAACCCCGAATGATTAGATGGAGCTGAAAAATTGGTGGCTTTTCCTTGCTAGGACAGTAAATGGTACTGATTGCCTTTAGTGCAGATTGGTGCACCCTGGTACTGGGCCAGGGACATGGTTTGGAGGATGAGAACGTGGTGTGGTGGCATCATGCCTTAATGCAGGAGCACCAGCCAGGGTCAGGCACACAGTCCCTGCCACGTCCTGCCATTGTGGCTCTCTCAGGGGATGGATTTTGATGTGACCAGGGTGCTGGGCTCATCTTCTAGTGATGGTGAGAAAGTGCAATTCTGGAGCAAACAACTGGAGGCTGTGGGTAGGAAAAAGCCACACTGATCACTGTCCCTCCTGCAAATCCACGCCTGACCTCAGAGTTTGGTTGTATGAGCTTCCTCAGCCTGAGCTCTCACAGGAGCAGTGCAGCCCCTTCCCTGGGCAGGCAAACATCCTGCAAAATCCCTGCTGAGTCCCTGGAGCTGAGTCCCAGCCAGCTGGGGAGTGTGCTGGTGGCTGTGCCACAGGCTGGAACCTTTCCCTGCTGCTGTTCCCACCCCGTGTCGTGGCTGTGAGTGAGTTCATTTGATGAGGAGCTCCAGTTTGCATGGTAACACTGCAGCCCCAGGGGTTATGAGTTTTTTCCATGCCAGTCCAGATCAGTGTGAGGCTCCACAGGATGGTGGCTGTAATTTAAGCAGTGTGAGTCCAGAGCCATTTATGCTGCATTTATGTTGGGATTATGGGACCAAGAAAGCTTTGGGGAAGAAGAGGACATGAGTGTTTTACAGATTCTTGCTCAGTCCTTAGGGCGTACACAGCTCAGCAGAAATCGAGGATCAGGACCTCAGTCCAGGCATTGAATAGGGGCAGAAAACTTGCTGTTGAGTGAGCTATTTAGGAAGGACCTGGAAGGGCTGGAGAGAAGGGAGCTACAGGAAAGAACCAGAATGGTACAGCAAGGACACCTGCTTGGGAATGAGGAGAGAGGGAATACCCAGAGGGTATTGTCTGGTGCCTCCAACACCAGCATCTGCTCGTGGATGTGCTGTGGGATTTCCATGCTGGGTTTTGTCAGTGCTTGGGGTACTGTCCTTTCACAGTTCCGAGGAGTAGAGAGAGATTCCCTTTCTCCTGCCCTCCCTTCTGCAAGGCACAGTTTGTCCTTGGTGAATCACCCAGAAGGTACAAAGGGATGTGTGCTACAAAGGCCTCATCCCTCCTCCCTGCTCACCTGCCTCTGCCCTCAGAAAAGCAGAATCTGCCATGATTACAAGGCAGTTTATCCACACGGATCAGACCCTGAATGGTGGGTCCTGCTGGGTGGATGATGCTGCCAGTGGAACAGCTGAGAGCATGGGAACACAAAGCCACTGAGAGGACACCAAATTCAGCAAAATCCATGCATTTTCAAGGGGTTAAACATAGGAATGTGCCCTCCTGGAAGCCTGGTGGGGGACAGGAATGATGTGAGAACTCAGGGCTGTTGGCTCCAGCACTCATTCAATTACCATGCTCAGTTAAGTGCTGCCCAGTGGAGTGAAGGCTGCAGTCTGTCGGAATGTCTGTTCCTATAAGTCATTTAATTATGAGGCTGCTCATATGCCATTTTAACATATGTAGAGTAACATTATCCCTCTTTTGTAGGTCACTATCCTCATAAGCCTGGCTCTTGCATTCCTTGCCTGCATAGTGTTCCTCGTGGTGTACAAAGCCTTCACTTACGACCACAGTTGCCCAGATGGATTTGTTTATAAGGTAAGAAACTTCAGACAGATGAATTGCCTGAGCTAATGACAGACTCTAATTGACTACATGGTTACAGTCTAGTCTGTGTTCTGACCAGGCCAAAACCAGAACATTTGGCAAGGATGTGTTGAAATGGAAAAAGTGTTGTGGGAAATGTGGATGTGCATCTGCCTCCATCAGCTACTGTTACACTGTAATTGTTGGGATTAGCGTTTGGTGAACACTACAGACAGATGTTCAGGAACAATCCTTCATATTTGTGAATGGATTTAGTGCAGCTGGAATCCCACATTTGCTTCCCACACTTTGAAGAGACTGAGGATTCCTGCCATACATTTGAATGCAAAGCAAACGCCTGCAGTGCTGACACGTGTCCTTTGTGAAAGAGATCCACATTTGCCCATGTAGTTAGTTCACTTCTAGGTGCTCTTGAGCCTCTATCAAGAATAAAACTATATAATAATTGCTAAAACCCCACTTTCCAGGGATTTGATGTTGAGTATTCACAGAGAACTAGCTGCCTGGTCTGTTGAGATTAAAAAAAGACACTGACTCCTCACTGTGAATAAACTCATGAACTCACAAGAGTCTTGATCACACTGTGGATGATCTATGAGGTGGAAAAGAGAGTAAGAATGTTGATGTATTAGTCATTGTGAATTACTCTCTTAGGTTATATAAAAAGGAAAGTCTGGGAGAACTGGGATTGTGCAGCCTGGAGAAGAAAAGCTTTGGGGTGACCTAATTGCCCCTTCCAGTACCTGAAGGAGCTACAGGAAACATGGAGAGAGACTATTTCCAGGGGCCTGGAGGGACAGGACAAGGGGGAAAGGCTTCCCACTGCCAGAGGGCAGGGTTAGATTGGATATGAGGAGGAAATTCTTCCTTGTAAGATTGCTGAGGCACTGGCACAGGTTGCCCAGAGAAGCTGTGGCTGCTCCATCCCTGGAAGTGTTCAAGGTCAGGTTGGATGGAGCTCTGAGCAACCTGGGCTGGTGGAAGGTGTCCCTGCCCATGGCAGAGGGAAGAATTGAATGATCTTTAAGGTCCTTCCAACCCAACCCATTCTATGATTCCATGATAAAAATGAAGTTAGGACAGAGCTATGAATTGCAGAAGCAGATCCAAACTGCACTTCTGAAAAGAGCTGTCCCACAGGGCCTTTGGACTGTGCTTCCTGCAATCCCTGACCAGGTGCTCATCCCACAGGTCAGGATAACACACTGCAACAGAGTAGCGTGTAAGCAGCTTACTCTGCTTTGGCCTGTTCTCTGCTTGTCTGAGGATTAATTCTGGACTCGGATCTACTGATCCAGCACTTGAGAGAGCTGCTCAGCCAGCCCTGCCTGGCTTTGGTCTCTGTGTGTCAGTAACACACTAAACCAGTCACACCTTCATTTCACAGTCCCCATTTCCCATCCAGGGGTGAAATCATTCTGCCATCAGCGTTGCCAATAGCAACAGGTTTGAAGCTGCTACCCGACTAAACTCAGTGCAGTCCCAGGGCACTGAGAGGCAGCTGCAGCAAAACTGAGTTAAACAGACACTCATAGAATCATCAGGGTTGGAGGAGATCTTTCAGATCATCGAGTCCAACCGTTAACCTGTCACTGCTGAAACCCCTAAACCCTGAACCATATCCTCCAGTACCAGATCCAGATACCTCTTGAACACCTCCAGGGATGGTGACTCCACCACCTCCCTGGGCAATATCCCAGTGCCTGAACAGGGAAACATTTCCCCTAACATTGAATCTGAATCTCCCTTGTCTCAGCTCAAGGCTATTCCTTCTAGTCCTCTCCCTGCGGCCATGGCAGGAGAGACATCCCCCACCTCTCTCCAGCCCTGGCAGGGAGCTGCGGAGA